>NW_010113374.1:0-31585 GCF_000699245.1 Pterocles gutturalis | reverse complement strand
TCTCGGTCTGGGACACTCAGACTGTTATCGCCATTCCGTGAGTGCAGTTTCAGGACTCCCCCTGCTCCGGGATCATTAGCCGGGAACAGGCTGAGCCTTGGTCATCAGGTTGAGGGGGCAGTATCACTGTGTATCACTCATTCTTATATTAGTATATGGTATAATTTTCAATATTATTGTAGTTTAGTTATTAAATTGTTCTTGTCTCAACCCACGAGTCCTTTTTTCCCTTTAGCCCTTTAATTATCCCCCCTATCCTTGGGGGGTGGGGTGGGTGGGAGTGGGGGTTGAGTGAACGGGTGTGTGGGTTGGTCCCCAGACAAGGGCAAACCCATCACAGGGGCCCAATGTCCTGGGCAGATTATTCCAACCAAGCAAGAGTGGACTATTGACAAGCTGATCAAATTTTATGACTGAGAGAGAAAACTAAGAGGTCAAAGGAACATGCATGAACTTATAAGAAGGTGGTATCTATGTACAGAATGACAAAAGACACAGCAGTAATGGTGAATTAAAAGGTATCATCATCTCTTTGCAGAAAGTATTTCTGGGAGCTGTGAAACACCAACTAAATTAATTGTCTGCTGGAAATGAAGGAGAAACTTATACAAGCATGCTGTATATGAGAAGTTACATTTGTTAAAAGGACCTTCTTCCAGTAGCTGAACCAACAGACCATCATATATGCAATGGAGGAGTAAGTTCCTGACATGCCTAATATGAAACATAACAAAAATTAAATGAAAAAATGTGACAACCTTGGTTACCATGCATACTATATACATGCATTCTAGCTATGTAGAAAAGGGGAGAAATGTTGAATGTAGTTCCTTTTTATCTTTATTTTTAACAAATGAACTTTGTTACTTTTGGAAATTATTACAGAAATAATCACTTCTGAAAATTGCTACGGAATTTCAATATAGGCAGAAAAGGAATAATATTGTTAGATCTATGCCCTATAGATTTACATAGTATGAAGTCACTGAAGTACAAAAGGAAGGTTATTCTGTCATGGATTGTACTTCCTCATTTGATATCACATTGCTTTTTTAAAAAATTGCAGCTGGATAGAGTTGCTGAAAGCATCCAAAATTGATAAAAAAATCTCTGTAGTAATTCTCATGAAAAAACATGAGCAAAGTAATTGGTTTAACTTGAGGGTAGGTGTAAGACAAGGTTGTCAATTCCACTGACCCTCTTTAACTGTTACGAAGAAGAAACCTTAAGAAGAACACAGACAGAAACTCAAATAAAGAATGTTATCACTATTAGATGGAAAGAATAGACATCCTTTCTTGATCGACGATATTACCCTAGGTGGACACCGCACAGGAATTTCAGGAAAAGAACAGCAGAAACATGATAATCAAGTCTAAAAGTACCTGAAAGTACAAAAATAAATGGTTACAACTCAGTTCAAAGGTGTGATGAAGGATACTGAGCTCTTTGAATCCAATACTGAATGACACAATCACGAGCAACGCTAGTCATTGTAGCTCTCAAGTGCTGTTCCTGGGACAATCTGCAACATTTGGAGATAAGAATATGCCACCATAACATCTTGTGAGGAAGAAATGAAACCCTTTCTCTCTGGCATACTTCTGCAGGCATAGGAATGTGAACAGCAAGAGATCAAGTGTCAAGCAGTTTTCTGCCCTGATGTATCATTACTCTCAGACATTGTAAAATCTATGCCATGCTTCTTCAGTTCAGCAGTCAGCCAAAGTCGTTGTGGAATTGAGTGATGCCTGATATACAGGTACTAAAAAAAAAAACACTGCAGGTAGTCAGAATCAACTAAACACCATCAACAATGTAAATTTTAGTTGAACAATTTAAATTTGAAAAGAAATTGTGACAACAGAGATAATGTATTCAGACTGATTTTGCCCATGTAAGAAGACTGTTTATGCTGTACTGTATTTCCACATACTGTTTGCTTTTAAAATTAAACATTTATGTCATTTATTGATATAATTATTCTGTGTCTTTGGAGAATTAGTGAGCACTGATCAATAGTTTGGAGGTTAATCAGTACTTCTTGTTAAACTTAGTTCAATTAAACAGAATTGATGCTAATTACTGTCCTTATTAAGCAAGTGGTTATTATCATATTGCCATTCACTATCAGTAGGCTAAATCAGTTTCCCAAGAGACCTGTCAATAAAGCAGTTACAGTGACATAGCATGCCCCAATTAAACAGTGTTTATTGTGTTAACATATTTACATAGAACTTCTCCTGCTGATACAAAATAGAAATATATACTATTTTTAAGACTAAACAGCATATAGCTATATATGAGTGTACATTAGTGAAAAGATGGAAAAATGCATAAATTGACCCTAAACAAAATTTCCATTGCTCCTGTGAACAGAAAGACACTGATATATTCAAGACTCAGTAGAATAATGTACAAAGAAAGCTATGTTCACCTTGAGGGAAAAAAAAAAGAATGAGAAACTGCCTTTTTTGAAGGGGCTTAAGTATTTAAAAATATTATTTTTTGTTAAGTTTTTCACATACAGACTGTGTGTATTTATTTTTCTCTCTTTTCCCGTATTCCTTCTGTCTGTTTACAGGCAGAGGCTGGACAGAGGTGTTGGGATTGAATCTGTGCATGAAGAGGCATTTGTGCTAGACTTTTTAACGAAATGGGGTAACCATTCCAAACTTCTTAATACTGGGACCATATTTATTTTTTAATTTTAAAAATGCATAAAAAACCATACAGAATTGCCACAAAAACAATAATAATTAAATAACAATCATAATTGCTGAAATATTTATTTCATATTGTTGCTTGTCTCCCCACACCCGCCTTTTCTTACAGAAATTTTCCAAGCATTGGGACTAGCTAACAATGATAAAGGAGAAATGTTATAAACATTAAATTATTAATCCTTGTATGACTGTCTTTTATCTTTTAAGTTATGAAAGTACAATTATTCAATGTGTTTGTCAGATCATCTGGTGAATACAGCTCTGGTTATCCAAACGTATATGGATAGAGTGAGATTAATTTCTCATTTCAACACAAAGCCTATACATGTGAAGATAAAAATATTATTATTTTTACTATGATATCTTTCTCAAGAAGCTATTCTGTCCTAAGAGACTGTTCTCGTCCCCTTCCATTGGATCAAGACTTTTTATCTTCTAGTATTTATGAAATGTGTGTTGCATAAGGATACTGTATGGATATGTAGGGTTTTTTGGTTTGCTTTTTTTCTAAACAGACATATTTTACATCCTTCACACACAATATTATATTTTACAACAACCATTATTTAAGGTTTGGGTTTGACATAACTTGCCAGGCAATAAGTTGCAATAGAACTTAACTGAGTTTACTAGTTATGATTCTTATGGGCAGACAAAGAAGATAGATGTGTGCCCTTTGCCAACATTCTTCCCCATACCTCTACTTCAGAGTAAAAGAAACAATGGAAACAAGGATGTTGGGCTTGATCTGCCTGAGTACTGTAGGTAAAATCTTTGTCTTTCAGGACCTACAATCGCAAAGATGAGACAAAGAGAACAACAGCTTAACTTTTTTTTTTTACTGTTTCAGTAAAAGTGCAAATCTGGAGGAGTCTAGGTGTGGCTGGATCCAGTCCTAGTCCCAGACCTGATCAACAGTTCATGTGTAGGGATTACATGCATGTATGCAACCAGTCCTTCCTACAGTTTACAGTGTTAAATGTCACTGGAGCTGGCTCACACTTAGGGTAATGACACCATTTTGCAGAAGCTAATATTACTACAAGAGTTACCTATAGCTTTAGGGTTTGGTGGGACACAATCCTGTAGTGTGCATTCACTCACCTGTTAAAGTGAGGGCTCTCACCCTTGGGGAGTTTCTGTGGCAGGCATCCCGTGCCACAGGGATGACTTCGTGTCACAAGCCCACTGCTACAAGGAGGGCTCAG
Organism: Pterocles gutturalis; assembly: GCF_000699245.1. Taxonomy (NCBI): domain Eukaryota; kingdom Metazoa; phylum Chordata; class Aves; order Pterocliformes; family Pteroclidae; genus Pterocles; species Pterocles gutturalis. Next base: position 27,651 of record NW_010113374.1, on the reverse strand, counting down.
AAAACGACTTCCAATGGGGCTCCATTTATACCCAGGTCAGATCAGGGCTCATGGTCACATGTGGGCAGATTGTCCCTCTCTGGCTAAGGTGTTCTCCAAGGTGTGCTCATTGGCTGAGGTGGTCTCCTGAGCCCCCTGTGGCAGGTTGCCAGACCATCCCCTTAGATCAGGTGCCCCTGCCACACCATTTTGCTCCATTATGTTTCACACACATTTTTGGTAAGTTGCCAATGTTCATACAGCATTTTGCTTTTGATTTTGAATATCTTTAATTTTCAGATTGTGTAAATTGTGTTACTGGGTTATCCAGAGAAAGAGACAAAAACACATTACAAATCAGTTCAAATGCAGAGAGAACTCTTGCCAGGAGACACCCTGCTCTTTTTGGAAGTAATAAGGGTGACCCAAGACCCAAAGCAGAGGCCAGTTCGGAATCCTGTGTCTTCAGTGTCTCTGTTTAAAATATACACGTTTCAAGCCCAGATAATGAAGGAGAGGTGAATCTGTTGTACTGCAAACTTCAGCTCTTTCCTCTTAAAGAATCTAGGACAACAAAGAAGACAAAATAGACCTGTGTCTCCTTCCCTCTTTGTGAATTTCTACTGGAAATCAAATTCATGACAAAACCTTCTTTCACTGCCTTGACACTATTTTTCACGTCCTGAGAGACTTGCAGAAGAGCAACTATGTGATGAGAAATATATTCATCATGCTATCCATAGCTGGGCTAAACTTGGGTTTGGTCAAGTAAAACAGAGCTTTGGTGCAACAGACCCTCTTTCTGAACCGTGAAGAGGTGATGATTGCTCTTGGGTTGCTGGTCATCACTTTTACAGGAACAGCAATAGCAAGATGCAGGCCTGCAGCCACTCCATTGTAGTGATTTTAGATAAACTGACTGAGTTTGGCCTTGCCCTGAATCCCTGCAGCTTTTTCAGAATTTGCCTTGGGTCTGAATCAAAACAGCAAGCTATTGTCTGGACCTTCTTTTTAGAAAAACAAATGGTATAGGAAGAGATGCAGTTATGTACACACAGAGATGCTGAGTGCTTAATTTAGGGAAAGCATTCATGTTGAGAAATGAGCGATACAGGCTTATTGGAAAGGAGTAAGACATGCAGGCGCTCGAAAGATTTTCCTAATTCACATAAGCTTATAATAAGCATTAGCATTTTTAGATGCATAACTGAACCACAAGCAACCTCTGAACCTTTGGAGGTGCACAGAGCACAAACTGTAGTCAGGCTTCTTCTCTGTTGTTTAAGTAATTTAATTAATTATTATAAACCTGCTGGAGCTTGATGGATTTATAAGAAAATTATGTGCTTTTAATGTAATACTTACACTCTTGCGGGATTGTTCTAGTGAATAAGTCTTTTTCTTGGCAAGATTTACTTTTTTGAGCAACTGGAATGATTTGCTGGCTTCTAAAATAATTTTCACTCCTACTGCCACCCATTTTGCCTATTTAGAGACAGCTTATCTATTGTAGCAACTGGAAATACTTGTGGCTGGTACAAGCATGTTAAGACAGTACTTTATAAAGAGTAGACACAGAAAAATAATTACTAGCTGGTTAGCATAAAGCAGTGTAATTAAAAATTATCTTGAATACTTGTGCTTTTGATAGATTATGGTTCTTGTATTGGAATCAATATAAATACATTTTTATAGTTCATAATGAGAATAATTAGATGTTAGGGAACATACACATTTGTGTGTACACGTGTCTGAGCACCTGGCAGTTTATATAGAGCTATTGCACAGCATTTGCTGATTATGATAGTTCAAATACATAATTCTTTATTCTAATCTAATGTAATAATTCACTTATTAACAGACCAAATGTAAGAAATATAGAAAAACTTTCAGATGACGGTGAGCAAGCAGATACGACAGTCTTGTTCCATCTTCTTTGATATCATCTTTTCTTCCTTTGTTAGGTTTTAAAATTCTTCAAGGGCTCTTCAGTCATATTCCTCTATAGAGAAGAAATCCATATTGGCGGGAGACTGATTAAGGTGTTCTGCAGTCTAGAGGTTATGAATAGGAAGAACTGCTGAGATAAATTTGAAGAGCTGATGGTGATGTTCTGATTTATGCAGGGACCACAGCAGACTTTAGAGACTCTTGTATCACAGAGTACAAGAATAAGGCTGCTCAGAATCTGTTCTTCTGTTTCTATGATAAAATCTCTTTTTTTCTTTTTTTTTTTCTTTTTTTTTCTTTTTTTTTCCAAGGCACTCTAAATCTTGTGGGTACGAATACCCAAAATGTCAGTGAAAAAATTTACGGGACGTTTTGTCTTGCAGAATAATATATATTCTCACCTTCAAGGCCATGGTTAGATCCAGAAGTAAATAATTATGGGCCCGCTTATACACATTAATTGCATCTATATTTTGTATCATAAAGACTTTAAATTCTGGATAAAGTCAACTATTTTCTCAACTAGCATACTGGATTATATTGTGCTTTTAAATGCATATTTAATTTCAAGAAAATCTTAAATAGATTAAGCATGTGCTTACCTTTTATTAAGTTTAAACTAAGCTCTTCATATGGTTGTAATTTATTGCAATATTTACAAGATTTCAGCAAAATCCTATGGAGGTAGCATGGGCACCTCCAAGAAATAAGACTCCAAACACAAACTTTCAACTAAAAAAAAAAATAGAAGAAGTAGATTATTCAATCTAATTGATCCTTAGTTTATGCCAGGCACATAGTTCACTTGTGAACAACAGCACCATGAGCCTTCACACTGCTCAGAAAGCTGTAGGATTTACCATTTTGAGTTACATCCATTTTTGGCATGTCAGTGTACTTGCTCTGTCTGTGGCATTAGATCTTTTCGGGCAACAGATGGAGACAGCAATTTTTGAGCTTTTTATCATTTCAGCTAACATTGCCTGACATAATTTTTTAAACTTCAAGAGTGTTTACAAAAGGAAGGTACTCAAGTGCCAGATTTTGGGAACAATAAAAAAGCAATCCACCTTTAGTAATTTTGCGCTGTTGTAGCAACACAAGCCTTCTGCTTGCTAACAGCAGTGGAATGAAGAAGTGTCCTGTTCACATTTCTCCGTCTTTTTGAGAAATCTGGGACAAGTTTTTAAATCACTGCAGCGTGCACTGAGGAACATCTGTCAGCTGAAGCATCAGCACAATCAGCTTAACTACCTTCATTGAAATTAAAGGCCCAGCAAAGCAACACCCCTGCTTGAAAGTATTAAATATATCTTAATGTATTTCTGGGCTATGGTATTTCAAGTTATACAGACTAATCCTTTTAAATATTTTGGGAAGTAATCAGAAAAAAAAAATCATATGTAAAGCAAAGTACCTGGAAAACATATCTTTTGGTGTATTTATTTTCACTTGCACAAAATAAATATTAGGGCCAAATAACAGTGGTACTCTTTTGCACTTTTTTATTTTTCCAAAGATAATTTCCACTTCGAAACTGAAGCAGCAGGGGACAGAGGCTCACTGAGGGCTGTTAGTGGTGAGGTGATAAGCCAGGGCTGCAGAAGGGGCCCATCCCACTGCCCCAGCCAGGGGAAAAAAGCATCTGGGAGGCACCAGGGGCTGTCCCAGTCCCAGGTGTGAGACAGCTCCCGGGGGATGGGGATGGACCTTTTGTTAAAGAGAAAAAGAATCCAAAGTTATAGTTGGAGGACAGAAAGATTTAATCCAATTTAATGTCACAGATCACACAAACGGGTGGAGTGGATCCTTGAGCTGAATACAGGTCTCCTGGGGCCCCAAAACTTCATCAATGCAAAACTCTCACAAGACAGCTTCTGACTAGTCCACATCCACAAAGATACCATAGGTCAGGAACTTTTTCAGCAACCATTCCCTGAAGGAAAACTTGCCATCTGCAGAGAGATTTCCTCCACCGTATTTTTGAAAAGATAAAGTACTTTCAAGTCCACAGAGATTATTAACCTGTTAGAAAAATGTAACTTTGTAAAAGTACAAAGCTGTTCCAGTGTTTAAGCATTGAGGCTGTTTTATAACATTTGTTATAAAATCTGTAGTACTTTAAGGCTGTCTAAAAAGATATACTATCTGACAATTTGAGATGGGAATTCAGTGATATTCCAACAATACTGGAGAGTATTGTGAACATAATAGACTGAAATGTTACAAGATTTATTTAGTCTCAAGAGAATAAAACCAACCAATTAAGAGGGTCTTCCAAAAAGGAGGGTGCCAGAGAACCATAATTCTTTATCCAGATATATTGAAAGAGCTCTGTAAAATTAAATTTAAGAAGTTTAATCTTAAAAACTTTAAAGTTTAAAAATCCCTTATCCACTGAGAAGATCAAAAGGAAGTTATGCTATTGACGATATTCAACGTGCTCTGGGTAACTCAAAAAACATGAACTGTTTGTCCCTATCTTCTGTTTACAAAACTCCTGAATGTGTTTCATGATACAAGAGGGTACGTGTCTCAAATTGCAAAGCATGTTGAGTTGGGATTGGATAGGATTATTAGTCGGCAAGGTATGTTGTCCCACTGGAAGGGAACAGAATTTCCTACAAATTTTTATTAAGCAACTCTGAAAACAAAACAGCTGTGTACAGATCACTAAGTGTGGAAATAGATGGGTATAATCAAAGTGGTGGCGGTATGCTTGTTTGAGTTTGACTGCCTCAATATTTAAATATATCTAATTGACTAAACAAGAATTACTGTAGATTATTCCTGTTCCTTGTGTTAGACAGGCAACCAAACAGATCAAGTGGGTTCTTTTCAGGATATTGCACATTAGCCTATTTTCCTTCCTGAAAAGAGGAGTGACTTTGAGGGACAAGAGCTTCTAGCGGAGAAAATATTGTAGAGGGAAAAAACATTTGAGATAATTTCTTCCATCAATCAGAGGCTAATGGAAAGTGTACCCGCCTGTTACTGTAACCAAGCTGTACCATGGGCTTGTCTGTAGCGGTGTGTACAGACAGACAAGAGCCGGCCCCTCCCACAGGGAAGCTGACCAAAGTGAAATTTGCTCTGAAGGTTGTGCTCCACGAGCACAGGTGGCTTTAGAAGCTTTGTCTATAGGCAGGATATGAGAGTCATACATCTGGCACTGTTACATGGCTTTCGGGCAAAATTTGGTTCTTCTCTGCACCTTAAATGTTACATTATACATCTCTGAGAAGATTTATGCCCCAAATTATAAGAAAGGTGAAGAGAAAAAAGAGTGGGTTTTCACTGGTTATCTTTCCCAACTGTCTTTGCTGCTAAGAGGATTCACAGGTTTGAATTAGTTCTGTGAGCCAATTAGCACTTCAGAAAATAATCTGTGATACTTAAAAAACTTCAGTTGTCATAGCTTTATATCTGATATTAAAAAAAAATCTCAATTTCTCTGTACAGAGAAAGAAAATTCCATTTCCAAGAGAATTTTCCTCTTTTTGTTGCTGTTGTTTTTTGTTTGGTTTGTTGGGTTTTTTTGTTTGGTTTTTTTGGGTGGTTTTGTTGTTGTTGTTGTTGTTTGTTTGTTTGTTTGTTTTTGTTGTTTGTTTTTTTTTACCACAACTTGGAATAAAACACAAATATTTCAAACTTTTGTAGGAAAAAGCAATTATCTCCAGCACCCAAAAACCTAGCAGATCTCCTCATGAAAGTCATGTCCTTGAAACACAAGTTCCTGAGTAGTTCCTTAGGCAGAAAAACATTAATTCAGAAGAGATTTTGAAACCATGTAGGAATTACTATAAAGTTCTGTGAAATTGAACACATTTCTGATTCATCTAATTGACAAATGCTAAAATAAAAAATTGTGCTTCCTTCTTTAAATGGCAAAAGACAACTAAAAAGTTTTTCAAAATCAGTAGAAATACTTGAAAAGTTTGTCTATAAATGTTTGTAACATATGGTTTTAGTATTTGTAAATTCCTGATGTTGGTCTTTGTCTTTAACCATATCCAGAAAACAAAATATTAACATAGAAATAAATTAGATAAAGACATTCTTGTGTAATTTCCATTTAAATTACATGGAACTCTGCCCCCACAATATGTGTCTGGTGAAAAAAAAAAGCACCCTAATTTATAAGTTTAAGCCTGCAAGTCAAACAAATTGCAGAGTGATTCATTACAAAGCTAGATGTGGTCTTCAACATAAAAGCTCCTATAATTTATTAAAGGAATCGTTAACTTGATTTTTCCCACATGTGTCAAGAGAATAAAACAAAATTTCTAGTCTATTCTGATATTTTAGATACAACAGCTAGAGCACACAGAGTCAGTGTCGTTGTTCACCCTGGAAGTCCGGTAGAACAACGCTAAGCAGAGAAAATCTTACACCTATTCTTATACCATTTTTTTGTTTTGTTTTGTTTTGTTTTTTTAGGAGAGGATGGGGCTTGGAGCTTGAGTGGAGGGAGAGGCTTGTTGGTAGGTGGCTGTCTTTTTTCTCTCTCCAACCAGCTCACATGGAGATTAGTAATTTTATCCAGCACTGAACCACTGAACAGGAGCTGAACCTTACAGCGCGTAGCAGTAAATATATTTAAAAAATGCACACACAAGTAGTAAAAACTAGCTTCATTATTTTGTGAAGCTTCATGCTACACTAGGAGCGCAAGTAAATATAATTTTGGTGTCCTTATCTCCATATTACACACAAGTTGAGAGTTTGTCAATATTCTTCTAGGCTCTTTTGAACATTTATCAGTCAGCATTGGCAGCTGTGACAGGATGACTGCTCACTGAATACCAAATGTAACGACACAAAGCTGTCATTCTTCAGCAGGTTATTACTTTGAAAAGATTATTATTTAAGATAAGTCCTCTACATATATTTAAGTCAGACTTTTCACCATCTCTGAGTTCTAGGAGGATGTAAAATACTTTGATGCAAATTGTATCTGTAAGCAGTACATGTAATATTAATACTTCTTTATAAGTGGATCTTTGTATTGAAAAGGCATTTGATTATTCCTCAATATATCAAGGTCTTATGTATATACACTGCTGTTTATACTAATACTTATTATTAATAAACCATAACTATTTTGAGTGGAAACTCCTGCAGACTGTCATGACATTCTTGGATTAACATATAGTTTTTTACATACTTACAAAAAATTCAATTTGACTTTTATTGCATGGGAAACCTGCACCACTCCAAATGCATTGCATGTCAAGGTTAGAAGTGAATAATTTCTCCAGGACTTGGAAATGCTTACTTCACAATAACTTGGGAGCTGAATGAGGTTGCAGTGGGGAAGAAAAATGCTTATGCTACAGAATTGCAGATGTGCCTTTAGAATAGAACTCTTTCCATACCATTATATGTTTGTGGATCTGAAGTGATCTTTGTTTCTGAATTCTCCGTTGCTGAGAGGATGAATGAAAATAACTCAAGAGCTAGAGATAAACTGCATTTGCTTTAAAGAAAACTCTGATCTCATTAAAAGGTTTGCTAATCATCCCACAACAAATAAAATATAATGACGGCATATATGCAGGGCAGAAAGCATCTGGCTATTAAAAAAAGGACTGGTTTTGTTGATTACAATATACATTTTTATAGCATATTTTGAAGCCACAATTCCATCAACCAGATACAAAGAGATTATTCAATTAATTAAATTACTTTGAGAAGATGTTGGAAATGTTTCTTATACACTTTAGTTTTCTTTGTCTTAATTTCTTCTTTATTGAAATAATGTACTTTAATAGTAGCAATTGAGATAATCCAGTTCTTTTCCTCTTATAAAATGAATGTGTTTATAAGATTAAAAAAATGTGGTTTCAGTGTCAGAGAAAGTAAATTAATAAAGGTTTCTAGAGAGTGGGGGAAACTCCTCTTTTAATACACATAGAAGCACTATATGGTATAAAATGTCCCATAAAACTCATTGCATTTGTTTATTTGCTGTATTTCCCATAATGTTTATCTAATTTAGCAAATTATTTCATTTTTCTTTTGGTTAATATTACAAATTTCTTTCAGTTGTTTTTTCCAGCAGTATTCCTTTTACTGCATTTTTTAGTCTCATTACTATTTTGTTTGGCTGCAATTTGTATTGTTTTTTCTTAGTTAGGTGAAAGCTACTCTTATAGTAATTTTTCATGAGTATTCTTGATGCTAGAACTCTATCAAATGAATATAGGAAGAAAGAAAACACAAAGGGATGCATATACCTTCAAAGCAATTTCACTAATAAAGTGAGCAAAATACCCCTGGGAATAACTTTATAGCATTTACTCAACTCTAGTCTTGTTTACTCCTTGGAAACTGTAAACTTCAATTTGTTTTCTCACTTTAATTAAGCTTTTTCTTTTTAATCCAGCTTGTATTTTATTGGTTATTTCCATATCTCTTTTGTTAAGATGGCAGAAGTCTAATTATTTCTTGATTTGCATATAAAAACATAATCATTAATGACATTACAAGAAAGAAAACAGCTTCAGTCTTTAAAGTGGCAGTGGTTTTGCAATCCAAACTTTAAAAAAGTAATCCTGCATCCATTTTGTTTTATCCTGTTTAGAATCTTTGTGCTTCCTAAGTGATGTGCCTTTTTATACACTAGCAATTAAGAGGAAAAATGAGGCTGATGGAAAACATTGATTTTGGATTAAAAACAATTAATTCCTCCAACTGTGAGCTTAGTGTTCATATTGTTTGTTGTTTATAGCCATTCAGGAATCAGTTGAGTCATTTATGCAAATATCTGTGTATCTCCAAGAGTTCAGAAGATCTTAGAATGAGTAATTAATTGCGCCAAACTTCTTATTTATAATGGATTATTCATTATTTTCTCACTTAAAACTACTCTTTTTATCATCATAGGGGATAGAAGCCATAGTCATGGGCTAGCACAAAACTGTACACAGACCTTACCCAAAGAGAGCCTAGTCGAAACACAAGCTGAACGCACACATGCAGATCGGGGGGACAAAGAGAACATGAAGCTTTTTAGGAAGTTTCATTGTCATATCAGCAGGACAGTTATTGTCAAGCTTGTTATTAGGTTTTACATTGAAGGGAAAGAATTTTGAAAGATGAAAAGTGGTTAGTCCTTCTACTTCTCAAGACACAGTCTCCCAAGTGTGAGAAATAGTGCCTGTGAGTACTTGAAATTTAACACATGAGCAACAGAGGAAGGCATAAGCAGAATTGGGAGCCAGCAATAAGTGCAAGGTGATAATACGTAGGGAGGGACATAGCTGTGAAGAGCTTTGAAAGTTAGGAAAGAAGCTTATGCTTGATTCACTAGAAAGGGGCAAGCAGCAAAAAGAGAACAGATGGTATCAAAGCTTAGAAAAGGGTCCTCACACCAGCATTAAGAGTGGGACAAAGTTGTACTTATCAGCAGACAAGTGAGGTGACAAAAGCCTGAGCATGTTAGCTGCATCTGAGTTTCCAAGTCCTTAAGGACACCTGGCTCTTAAGGAGAAATGGGACATCTAAACTATATATCCATCAAGACAATGAAGGAAAGGAATGCAAAGGCTTGGGGAAAATATATCTTGGAGGGAGGAGAGTGTGAAGGTTTATTGTTTTTTTGTTGTTCTTTTAGATGATCCAGACCAATTTATTTTAGGACAATTCTGCAAAAAAAAAGAAGTTCAATTTGAATTTTCCTCTACATAAAGTTGGTTTTGTGAGCCAAATGATATTTTAATGGATAAGGTCATTACATAAAATAAAGTTTGACTTAAAAGAAAGTAAATCCTCACTGGGAAATCATTCTAATGAAAATTCTTTAAAAATCTTGAAGTGATGGTTGTTGCCTTGTTCTTTATCTTTTGACGTTTCTGGATATGGTGTAACTGTTCTGCTATGCAAGTTATAGATTGCCCACCTTTTTTTGTCCTGGCATTATTTTTTGTTTGGGATGACTTGAGACATGTGCTTCTTTTCAATTGTCAGATTTCTTTTTTAAAGACCAATCTACTCATTCTGGGGTAAATCATCACCTTGCAACCTACCCACAATAAGATCAAAAATGAGTTGCCAGAAGAGATGACATGCCAGAATTAGAATCGGAACCTGCCGAAGAGAAAATAAACCACATCAGCACAGTACCACTGATCAGTGCATATAGATGATCCTACTCTGCCTCTTTCATACCCATTTTGTCTTTAAAAATGTGCTCTAAGAAGCTCAGATACAAAGCAGGTGGTACAAGTATAGGTGAGTGTCTTACAGCCCTTAATTACCTGTGATATCCTGGAGGACTAAAGACAATCTAGCACACAGATGACTGCAGAGATCATTACTTTCCCTTTTCAAAGACAAACTATCTGTAGCATGATGAAATATATTGTCTAGCATATAGAAATTATTACTTTAGTATAAAAATTAAAAATTATTAAACAAAGATGTTCTCTTTCTTTTGGTCATGGTTTTACTTACGTGTCTCTGTGACTGATTGTTTTACAAAAAGATTGTATTAACATATGTGAAAATATTAACTTGAACATATTCATGAAGTGTTTGCACTAGGGCCTCTTCGCCTCAGTTACATGAGACACTGGTGTGTGGGACTTCCATATTATTGGGTGCTAAATGAAGTAGGTGAAACCTTAAGCAACACAGTAGCAGAGAATTAGCTAATGTAACTATATCCCAAACCAATGCATGCCCTGCTACATCTTTTGACTAAATTGTCTCATGAATATGCAAAATATGGTTAAATTGTGGAGAATGTAAAATTATTTACAATTCAAATACCACCACCAAATACATATTCAAATTAATGACTTTTGGATAAATGCTAACGGATAAGAAATAATTCTGCTTTAAAAATAAGATTATTCATACATCAATAGTTGATGTACTTTGCTTTTAAAACTAAGTAGCTTCATTTCCAGTTAGAATAAAAAGAATGCCACACTAGTTATTTGTACTAAATGGTCTTTTAGCAGAACTTACATTTATGCATACAAATAACTCCATGTTGCTTTCCCGCTTCTCAGCATGACCTTAGTCACAATTATTTTATCCATAATTAGGTTTTACATACATAGATCAATACCTTGGCATAAACATGATGCAGGACTAGATTGAGCATGCTAACTGTCAAAAATTCGTAATACAGGTATTAAGCAAAAAGGGAAAAGCATACATGCTTCAGCACGTTTGCTTGTGTGTACTATTTGCAGGAATGGATGAAGTTCGAAATGATGGGGGAAAAAAAACATGAAGTTAGGAATTTTCTGAAGTTATTATCTTAAAATGCAAACTTACACTCAACACTGGAATAGTGCAAGCCAACATCTGTCATATGTGATGACAGCATATTGAATCATTAACTTGTTAACCAAACCTTTCTGCTTTTCACGTTAGTTTCTTCCACATGTGTTTTTGTGATGGGTAAAATGACACATCATTGGCTACCGCTGTGTAAAATGGTTAACTGCTATATTTTAAGTCAGACAGATTAACGTGTAATATGGTCCAATAGAATAGGGGCTTCTGTAAAACACCATAAATAGGAAAGCAATGTCTGAAAAAATCAGACTCTAATTTTGCAGAAATTTTCACAAATAGCTTAGAAGCACTGAGAAGCATGAAAAGAGATCCATCTTAGAAAGGATATTGTGTTCTGCTTTTAAAATTTCCGGTTTAAGATGGATTGAACATAATTCTTGAATCCCTTTTACACTGAATAGGTGACAAAAGTTGGAACAGAGCCTAGGTGAAATAAAAGGATCCTCCATTTCACTTGTCGTTAAAACTAAACTTAAATCTTGGCCTTAGAGAAGGTGTTACTTTCTGCTCAGGCAACTAATGAAAGGTCAGATTTTTATAGGTAATGTAATCTTCAAAATCTCATTACTTCATAATGGTTTGGTCAGAATTTTTAAAGAGCTCAGATGTAGCAGAAAGAGGAATTTCTGTTAAAACATTGATGGAAATCAGCCTGTGCACTTGTTCTATTTCACCTCCCCCTGGGGGTCCCTGCCTCCGCAGGCTGCTGGTGACCAGGAGCATTGGCTGCTAGAGGAAGTGAGCTCCCATGCAAGCTGTCTTCTGAAACAACTGGATGGAATCAGACACCTGGACACAAACTGCAAACTTCTGTTCCTCCTACAGCAAATTGTTCAGAACTTTTTTCTTTTTTTTTTTTTTTTTTTTTTTCTTTAATTCCATATCTGTATTGCTTCAGTCCAGTGCTATTTGTCTGCACTGGGATCTATCCTTCTGTTATGAATTTTAGGCAGACTCTGCTCTAATATGTATATTCATTTTTTTCCTGTCTATGTTTGCAAATAAATCAATACTACCTTCACTTTAGTGAAAATTAGTAAAGTAGTTCCATTGACAACACTGACTGTATAGATCCAAAATTAATTTTCTCATGGTACCTGAAAGCAAGTGACAGTTTGCAATAATTTCTGATTGATCCCACTTCCTCACAGATTTCTGATGTTCCTGCTCTTGCTCTGGTTATAGGAGCTAAATATTGTTACAGTCTATCAAAGCAATTCCTGCATTTCTAGGTGATTTTAGTCCAATAGTTTTGAAGCAAAGACCATTTCTCTTATCAGAGTGATTAGAAACATACTTTCTACTAAGTATTATTTTGTGACATGAAAATATTTCTGATGCAGGTTTTGTTACTATGAAAAAAACAATGAAGCACAAATGATGGAGAAATAATAATTTATGAAACCACTATCCCCCATCTCCATATTTTTACTTCAGCTAGATACACCGGAGTGGCCCACTGCAAGCTGTAATAAACTGTGACTGCATCCAAGAGTGAGGGTCAACAGATTGGTACTAAAATTATTGAAATTAGTTGTAAAGGGTTATTACTGTATCTTCAACCATGATGCCTTTGCAGCCCCTTCACATTGTCAGGTGGAAGAGAAATATTTGTGCACTTGAATCCTGATGTTTTCCTTCTACACATGTATCTTAACTAGAACCTAAGGCTGACCTCCTGATGCATGTTTTGTAGTGAAAAATTCAAGATCACTTCTACAGATTTGCAATCACCTGAACGCAAAAGAATCTAAAGTCTCTTAATCCTATAAATCCCTTCCAGACCTAACAGTACAACTCATAGATGAGGCCCAACGATTGATACATTTCAAAGTTTATTTTAGTGCCCAAGCAGAGTACACAAAAAAAACCCCAACCCCACCCCCAACAAAAAATGCAACCCCCCAAAAAACCCCCAAAACTTTTGAAGGCACATTGTGAAAAAAAAAAAAAAGAACCCCAAAGTCACATTTTTCAAATACCTTTCTTTTTTTGTTTCTCATTAAAACTTAAATATTTGCAACCACTTAAAATGAATCTTTTTTTTTTGCAGTTCACTAAGTTTGAGCAGTGAAAATAAAAAATATACTCTCTATACAGTAAATATATATGTTTACAGTATATATATTTCTGTATAGTCTTTTTCAATTCTCTTTTGTGTGTGTTTGGAGAGCACTGTAGAGTTTTGGTAATGAATGAGGCAGGGCAGCATTCAAAACCAAAGTATTCTGTTCACATTAAAATTAAAGCAATAAAAATATGTTCTGTAAATGTTAGAGCTTATGACTTTAGTAAGCCTTCCTTGAAAATGTTGGGCTTTCTGGCCAAACACAAAAAAAAAATGTGTACGTGATGAAAATATTTATTTTTTAATAGAAATAAATTAAAGCAAAGCATGTAAATGATTTATGGAAAGACAGAAAGGAACTATCCAATCTGTGTTTTAAAACAGAAAGAAAACATGTCTGGTTAAATTTTTTATTTCATGCACCAGAAATGATGCTTTTGGTAATCCAAATCTTTGATCAGCTAGAAACTAACTGGAGACCATGCAGTCCTTGGAGACAGAAATAAATTAAATCCATCCAAACAGCTGAAAACCAACTTACTCACTCAGAGGAGTGATAAACCAGGTTTTGAATTTGATTTCGTTACTGATAGAAGTACTCTAGTAATCTTTTAAAAATATTGCAGGACATAGAGAAAAATCAAGCACTCAGTAGGTCATATCAAAAGCAACAGGCATAACAGATTTTGAGGTTGAATTATTATGTGACTCAGAAACTGTGCTGTAGTCAGACTTCTGTGATATCAGAAATTGATATATAAGTGGTTACTTTCTAATGCTAATTTCTCTGATTTAGACAAAGTCGGTTTTATATACAGAATGTGAACTGTGGGTATTGCGCTTGTATAGTTAGGTTTCTGCTTGCAGTTCATGTTTGTATTTTGTTATTTTTGGAGCACAAATGTGTTGAATTTAATACTAAATGGATATAAAGTAATTCCATCAGTGCACGTCCGTGTGATTCAGGACACTACTGAGAATAATTAAGGGAATTAAATAAAGAGGCATTCTGGCTATTTTTTATGGTGTCATGCGAATGTAATGGAATGAAGACTGAGTTTCTTTGTGAGTGTTTGGTTGTTTGTTTTTTTTTTTCCTTTTCTTGATAGTCATAACCTAACACAGTGTGTGTTTCCTCAAAATACTAGTCACTGAACACATTGGAGGAAAGCATTTTCATTACATGTGTCAAAGTGTAACCATATTTGCCTGCATGGTAAAGACAAACTCATTAGCCCAGTTTTCATTTCTTCCTTTGCACTTACTTTTGGAAGTATTTTAGAGGTTGAATCAGTTTGTGTTTTGTTTTGGTTTTTTTTGACCATATTCAAAGAAGGTTTCATACAAACTTGTCATTTTATAATTTCAAAAAGGAAGAGCAGCATATTCTCTTTATGGAGATGGATGTATTTGAAGCACAGATGAACAAAGTGACCTCTCCAGGTCCAGGTTAGATGGTGGGGAGTGGATGATAGCTCCAGTCTTCTGATTTATATGCTTCTGCACTCCAGTGTGTTTCCCTGTTCTCTTTTGCCTAGTTCCCTGTGATACACTTTCACTGAATGGAGCTGTAAACTAGCACAGAGTTTTTTATTTATATAACCTTTCCTCAATTATAATACAGAGTTTTGTCAAGCATCTTAATGTATCTTCCAGTGAAACAGTTCATAACAGCAATTTGCATTCATGATCTAAAATTTTAAAAGCAATTGTTAATAAGTAAGCAGCCAGAGGTGGTAAATAAAAGAAGTGATGAGGTACATGTTGTGTCAGCTCTGGAAACAAGCAAGTGAGCAATATGATTTGCCACTATATTATTGGCATTTGGGTAAATAAGTACTTTTAGAACAATCCCTTAGGGATCAATTACAAATGTGTTCCAAATTATCAAATGAAGCTCTAATAATGAGCTCAAACTACTTCAGCTACTGTATGTAGTCTAATGAAGAGGAAAAGTGAAAAATGTGGCTAATGTGAGAGTTTTTATGCTTAAGTCCTCTATATTTAAGTAAAGAGACAAAAATAATATACACTAAGGACTAGATTCATTAGAAGGACTAAATACCTGTTTAAACAACTAATTCAAAGAGGGGGTACTTTGCTGCAGATCTCAGTGGGAGAGAAGGCTTTCTTCTAGGCTAGGAGAGGTACCAGCACTCTGGGGGAAGGGAAAGGAAAAAAAAAGTGACAGTTAGACACTCCCAGTTTCCTTTTGGCGTTGGATGTTTTCCCAGACTGCTATTGAGTGTGCTGGTGTCTGTGAATACTGCTCTTCAGCAGCGACCCCTTACCATGGCATTATCCTGCACCTGTGTGATTGGTTTGCCCTTGACTGGGGGCCAACCCATACAAACTCTCTCACTCAATCCTCACCCCCCCGCCCCCAGTCCACCTACCTAAAGACTAAAGACAGGGGAGAGAATTAAAGGGCTAAAGGGAAAAAAAGGACTCGTGGGTTGAGACAAGAACAATTTAATAACTAAACTACAATAATATTGAAAACAATACTATATACAAATATACAAATGAGTGATACACAAGGACACTGCCCCCCCACTCGATGACCAAGGCTCAGCCTGTTCCCGGCTAATGATCCCAGAGCAGGGAGAGTCCCAAAACCACACTCACGGAACAGAGATAACAGCCCAAGTGTCCCAGACCGAGAGCTGACCAGGGTCGGGGGGGGGAGGCCTTGGGAGAGTGACCACCTGGAGCGAGATGATCCGGAGCAAAAGATATCTGGAACAAAAGGGATGATCTTCCAGAGGGTCCTCACCTACATACTGGGCATGACGTGTATGTTATGGAATAGATTACTGGCCACTCTGGGTCTCAAGCCCAAACCTAAGATCAAATCCTGGGCTAGTAACTGGGGCTCTGCTCCCTCCCAGCTTCTCCCATTTGCAGACAGCCAGAGAAGCTGAAAGACCTTGTCAGCCATGTAAACATCACTTTTTATCAGCTTTCTTCTGAGCACAAATCCAAAACACAGCCTCTTGCTAGCTATTATGAAGAAAGTTAACTCTGTCTCAGCTTAACCGGGGACAACAAAATAGGTTGTCCCAGAGGATATGAAAAAATGTGAACGAAAGACAGGTCAAGAGTGGAAGGAACTTTGTGTGCTGTTGGCACAGAAGAGATACCAGGTGCTGTTTGAAAACCCAGAAAATATACATTAAAGAGCAAAGTATGGAGTCCTTCTTTTAGGTGGATAAAGAAGAAAGAAGGCTCTTACCTAATGATAAAATAGAACTATGAGAGATGCAGGAATAGACTCAGAAAAGGATGAAGATGTCCAGAGAGAGACAACAATTAAAAAAAATTCATTTGGCGTGTAGTATGTAAAAATACAGCTACCAGAGTAAGAAATGACAGGATAAAGGCAGAATATAGAGAATGCCTGAAATATTGCTGAAAAAAATACAGACTAACCAAAAGAGAGCCTGAGATAGAGGGAAGACTTTCTATATCGGAAGGGAGGAAGAGATTATGAGTTAATGATGTAAGCCTTGTTGTCTCGAAAGAGCAATAGTGAGAAAAAATTATGAGAGAGTGCCTGAGATCAAAGGTGGACTTTTTAAGAGGAGAGAGAGAATATTTAGGTGGCACTAGGTTATATGTTGTGTGTGAAACCGTATCTACAGTCTCATGACATATATATGGCAGACCTAAATCAGCAAAACACCAACAGTCTTTTGTCTGGAACTTACTACGTGATCAGTTTGGCTTTGTCTGGAGCAACTGCATTTGAACAGATAATTAATTCAGTCAATAGAGAATTATTTCTGTCTATTGTGATATCTCTACTACCGCATGGAGGATGGGAAGAATACAAACAAAAGCTGAGGAAAGTTAAGATCTATGTAAATAACGCAGAGTTGTCATCTCAGTAAGCATAGACACACAGTCATAACTATATACAGAATTTCAGTGTTATGTAAATACATCTGGATAACCACAGAAGGTCAGGCACAATTTGTTTTTCAAGAGGTTGATGACCTCTTGAAGGAATATAGTGTTGATGAGAACTGGTAGGGATCTGTGCAGCTGCTGAAAGCAAAAAACATAGTCAGGACTGTGGGCACTGAGTGAACGTTTGTCAAACTGACAGTATTAGAAACTGGTATAACCACAATACCCAAGAAACAAATACAGTGTGAGGACCAGCAGTATAAACTCTTCTATAATTACATCCCTGAGAGGTGGAAAATAATGTGGATGGAAGAAGAAATTCAGACTCTAAGTCCATTCCCCCCCCCCCTTTTTTTTTTTTTTTGTAATCCCAGCAAAGACTTCCCTAAGTAGTAGATCTCACAATTTAGAAATATATAAACTGGAAAGCAGACTGATGATATGCTTTCATTTTAGAGAAGCTCTAACAATTATAATAATGAGTTTAGTGTTTGTTGATATCAGCCAGATTTGAACTAGTGGCACAGACAGGAAAAGATTAATTTACAACTGAACTTTTTTACAGTGTACAACACAGATATTTTAACAGATTATATTTTTTATACCTAAAAAACCAACACTTCTGACACTTAATTAGCTTAGTGAAATTATTTATTTTTAATTTTCTAAACTGATAGTTGTTTTATGGAGGTTTTTCCTTGCAGTAAAACCATGGTTCAAATTTAGTCAGGAAGGATTTACATTTTTTTTCCTCCTTAATTCCCTCTAATATTGCAGAGATTGAAATATACAGTGACAAGGGAAAGGAAACATCATTCCTACATAATAATTTAATAATTTACTGAAATTATTATTTCATTATGAATTCATAAAAATGTAACAAACATAATCCAGACATTATAAAGGAATTTTTCAAAGTCACTGTTTGAAAAATAGGAAATGCAAGAAATGTTACAACTAAGCTACCAAGTTTAATCATAAGAGTATATTTATATTTTAAGTCTGCTTAAAATACTGAGACTCTAGTGTTTCACATTTCAGCCCTGC
The DNA here is from genome assembly GCF_000699245.1 of Pterocles gutturalis. Taxonomy (NCBI): domain Eukaryota; kingdom Metazoa; phylum Chordata; class Aves; order Pterocliformes; family Pteroclidae; genus Pterocles; species Pterocles gutturalis. The sequence goes on along the minus strand of NW_010113374.1, from coordinate 9,380 downwards.
TTTGCCATATGCCGTGCTTTCATTTTCGGGTACAACACATCTGTACCGTACTTAGCTGTAAAATCATTATAGCAGTAGTTCTATATCTCAGAGTTATAGTGAGTCTTAATCCATTAATATTTTCTTTAGGATTTCAGCTGGAATCTCACCGAGGCATTTAACAACAAAAAAGTACGTCACTACTTTTATAGCAAAAGAAAACTGGAACCTTAGACCACAGGCTTACATCAACCTTGTTCTTACTCTTGTCACTCTTTTTACTTAAGGAAATGAGACTTCTGTGTGTATCATAGACATTTATACTGAGGGTTAAACAAGAATTTTTTCCCAAGAGAGTCTCCTCCACAACTTCATGCACTGCACCACAGAGCTTATCACTGTACACCAGTAGTTCTCTGGCTTTGTACTAACATTTTGCTTCAGCAAATGATATTTGTTGAAAATTGGGTTCCAATCACTGTTGCTACCATTGCTGACCAGAATCAGCTAGCTCACTTTGCCCTGTGGAGTAAATCAGACTAGCTCAGACCAGCTGTTCTTTCCTTTTCAACAGAAAAATAGATTCTCCACACTTAAACAACATTTTTTACTCTAACAGTCCTCCCACGGTGAGTCAACAGGCTAGGCAGCATCCATGCGAGCCAGAATCACCTGTCAATGTTAGTGGAAATCCTGTAACTACAGATAGCACATAGATTTTTCAGTCTAAACGAAAGAATAGTTTGGTTTTTCTCACCATTTTTTTCCCATTTCAAAAAAACCCCAAAGAACCCCAACACACCAAGGAGAGATGCATGGTGTATCTGCACCCAAAAAGGGGAAGCTGTGTTGTCAGCTTAGGCTTTTCTGAGGGAGCTTTTCCCATTTCAGTCCAAGAAAACTTATGGAAACTTTGATCCAAAATAGACATTTTAAATATAAGTTGTAAAGGAATCAACACTCACCAGGAATATAAGCAGAAAAAGTAAAAACCTTTCATCTTCTGCACACCCTTCCATGCCTGCTGAGCTTGGCAAACTTTTTATTCACCCAGTGAATGCCAGACCATGACCCAGATTTATAACTTTTCCTGAAATTTGCAGATATTTCAGACATTTCTTGGGCAAAACCATTGTTAAAAAATGTAGAGTTTGACTGAGACTAACTGCACTGCATGAGAGCAAAGCCTCTGAGTATGAGTTCAACAGAAGCTCTAGGGCATTCAGAGGTGGTGGATTTAGGTCTGAATTTTTAAATGAGAAGAGAGGATCACACTCTACATGACTGCTGCAATAAATGGAGCACAATTGCAAAACCCAAATTGTGAACTGCTTTATCCTATACAGGCAACAAATACAGAATGAGTGCGAACAATGACAATAATTGATCAGCCTTGTATAAAAAGAAATTAACGAGAAGGGTTGAAACAAAGGACATTACCGAAAAGCAGGAAATTGACTGATAAATCTAGGATCTAACACAGAAAACAGTTGTGTTGAAAAATATGATCATTGTTTCCATAAGAACAATCAGAAGAGATGAATACATCTCTTCAATCCCCTGCTAATTCTCACAGATCTGTGCTCCCTATGGAAACAGAGACATAAAGCCTGCTAACCTAAGGAATATAAAAAACCATCAAAAGCAGAAAAGGTCACATGAAGTTCCAGGAGAAGCTTGAAGCTTGATCTTCGTGTTAGCAAAAGAAAAAAGTCATCCTAAAAGAAAAAAGTCATCCTAATTCTTCCATGGTAGTGACTTAGAAAGAAGCTTTTAAAACCAGTCCCCAAAATGTAAAAATGAGATTCAAAGGCAAGATGTCATTTTCAAAATCATATTGGAACAGGATTACTTACTTAAAAGAGACAAATTAAAAATAGGAAATAGTACAGCTGGAGCCTGGAAAAAAAAAGGGGGGGGGGAGGAGGGGGAATGTGAAGCACGTCAGTAAAAGTTAAAAAAAGGCAAAAAAGAAAGAGACCAAAAAGTTCTCAGTAGATTTTGACATCAAACATGAAAAAATGTGGGGATTTGGAAAATAATTTCTTAAAGACACGTGGGCTATAACTTTAAGTATAGACAGAAAGACAGAAAAAGCTCATTATCAAAGATTAGCTTTGAAGTATGGGGCTATGACAAAGGTACTGTAGTGGATGAAAGCCAGCTATACTCAAGGCTTAATAATTCAGCATTTCTCTCCAAGGCACTCTCTAAAGTTGTATCAATCAAAACAAAAATGCATTTAGAAATAGGGTACATATGCAGAACAAAAGACCATGAAAGCAGTCTGAATACAGAAAGGCTGGAAAAACTATGCAACTCAGTTAAACAGAAGCTCTCATTAAATGTTTGTTGAATGTGTGTAGCTAAGCTTATGGGCAGTATAAAATGACAATAGGTAGTCTTTGTTACTTTTTTTTTAAAATTTTTCTTTAAGGATTAAGAGGTGGGAAAGGAGGAATTGTTTAACACTGAAATGAAAGAACGGCAGTGTGTAAGGCTGAAGGGTTTCACTGGTTCAGTAGATCCTGTGGGACTCAAATGCAATGCCATTACAGCGTAAAGTCATCACAGTTCACCTTATTTTTCATTTTACTGGGAAAAAAAAGCATCTTTATTTCTCCTCTAAGACTCAGAGCTGAACAGCGTGGACGTCCTGACAAAGTCATGAGGTACTGAAAATCTTTTAGCCAAACTAGTCAGTCACTCAGTCACTGAGATCAGCTGCTTTGGAGCTGGCCCAGCTCTGACAGACCAACTGGTCAGGAGGGACAGGAGGGGTTGTCGGGAGATTCGTCGGCAGGAAAGCCCGGAGACAGTGGCGGCCAGCTCTCCCACAAGAAGCTGATGTGGCACAGGAGTTGCTGGGGCAGCGGTGACCACACCCCCCTCCCAGTCCTTAAATTCCTGTCGGGAGGGTGGAGAGCTAGCTGAGAGCAGGCAACGTGGGGGTGCTACCCTCAACACCCTGCAGCAGCAGAGGAGGCGGCTCATGTAGTGGGACGCTGAAGTTCTGCCGGGTCCAGAAGCCTCACAAGCCAGCCGTAGGAGCAGAGCGAGCAGGCAGGGTTCCTCTGAGAAGGAGGGAAGAACTAAAGACCAGGAAAAGCACGGACATCCTACCTGACCCTCCAATCAGAATGTCTTAGAGCTAAGGCTGCAGCTCTGTCTCTCTTCTGTAGTGCTGTTCTTGGTGGAAGGTCCATTCAGGCATGCTCCTCAGCGTATCCTGTTCTGCTGAACACACCCGCTAATGGTAGCAGTATCTCTTGCTATTTCCTCTCCAACAGTGTGAGTTAAATATGACAAGAGCCTTATCAGATAGGTTTTTTCTGTTTCTCAAAGCATTCAGTAACATAACAATTTGATCACAGAAACACAAAAAATTATTACACAAATTTAGGAAATTCTATTTTAAAATTATATACCAAAATAGGTAGTTGTGGTTGCCTATGTAAACTGAAGAGTCCCCATAATCCTAGTCATAAGACATTCATCACTCCTTCCCCTCCCATTATTCCTGTAACAAGTATTTAATGGAGCAGATCTGTCATTGTTGTAATAGCCATATGTCCACTTCTACTAGCTTTGAAAATCTGTAGCCAAAAACCTGTAGCCAGTGATGGGTTGCTCCATTCTTACACTGACCTGTTAGTTGCTTGCAACTACTCTCCATCCACATTACCAAATCTACGTCAGTTAACCAAGTGTGGAAATATTAGATTTTATTTCTACTTCTTGACATAGAGTAAATTGGTGTTCCAGGAAACACTTTTGGTATGCACAAGTAAGGCACTAAAAGCCCTGCTTTTCTGAGAGTGTATCAGACAGTGATATTTTCCTAGATGTACATCAAGCATACATCACACTCTTACAGTATAAAAGGAAATAGTGAAGAGATAAAGCTCCTTTGACAGCATGGTGACATGGTCCAGATACCTATTTGCCAGCATGATGAGAAATAGAATTATACAAGGAAAGATTTGAACAAAGGCAGCTGAGGTCAAACTTTGTGCTATGTCAAGAACCTCAAGTGTAAAAAGAAATGTACCTCTGTGCAGCCTGAATAGAAAGAGAATAAGATTTAAAAAAAAAAAAAAAAAACTATGCTTGAAAAAAAGAGTGGTTTAATATTAGATTTTTGTTTTAATGGACTATCTTCCTGTTCACTTTTACTTTTAGGAAGTTGGTGTCTTTACTAGGCCCTGGAGTTGGACTTGCACACAGATAGCTACTGCATAATCTAATGCAAGCCAGTTCTAAGGAGATTTTGATGGGATGCATTCCAAGTTTGCAGAGATTATTGTTTCATAAATCATTTAAAGCTACACAAAAAGTAGTTCATCTGTACAATTGAAAGTTTCTACCAAATACTTTGTCGTTAGTTTCCTTATGTTCTTTTCGGTTCCTTAATGAGGTGTTTATTTTCCTTCCCTTTTCTCTCTTTCAGTAATTACCTCAACATTAAGAGTAGATTTCAGAGATGTCTACACAGACAGCATACCCTCCAGCTCTATGAGCCGCCTTTTCAAGACTTGCGATCAGAGATCTATTACACACATTTAATTAGAGCTGGAATGTAGAAGCTAGACTCTACCTTGAAATCTGGACCTAAGCTCTGCATCTAACACCTTATGCTCTGGGGCTACAAGCAGATGTGATTGCAAAGCCACTGGTGCTCAGACTGCCCGCATACACTGCAACAGGCTGATGGAGGAACCATTGCTTATGTGAAAGGATGCTCCCCCCTAATGCTGGTCAGTAGTATCTTGTGTCTCAGAAAGACGAGGACTTCTGGCTTCCAGCTCCTGCTGGAATGGCAACGGGGCAGTAGTACCGCTTACTGGGCAGGTGCCCACCTTTCTAGCAGGCACAGCTCCTCACTCTGAAATTCACTGATTTCTGATTTTTCGCAGACATCCCCTGTTTCCATCCATTTTCAGCCCTAACCAGAAAAAAAAAGCCCACACCCATGATTCAGCCAAGACTAATGTTTTACAGGCTCAAACTAAAGATAATAATAAAAAAAAAAAGATATTAATCATTATTTGTAAGTAAAGAAAAGAAAAAAAAAAGCTGCTGGACCAAAGTGAAGCAACCTAAGGCCAGTCCGCTTAAGGGCACACAACCCTGCTCAGCACCTAAAGAGGGTTCACTCAGATGGAGTTTTACAAGTAGGAGGAAGGATGGCTCAGTAGCAATGTAAGAAGATGCCTTGCCAGGTCATTGCTGTCCGTTACAAGAGAGCAAACAATACTGCCTCAAGTTCAAAACATGAAGAGTGCTGAGGAATACCTGTAAGGTAACCTGGAGCAGTTCAGCATAATTGTATAGTTGGATGCTATTGTCTTCAACTACTGCAAATATTCCCTCTGTCTAATAATGATTTTTTTTCTGAAGTATATTTAAGCATTGTCTTTAAAGTTAATTCTGGGAAAAATAGGTTTGGGGTTGTTTGGGTTTTTTTTGCATTTCATTGTTCATTTATTTAAATATTCTGTTTCTTTTCAATAGTGGGTTTTAAATTTTTTTTTTTGTGTATACTTAATCTACATTGAGATGGCAATGTCTAAATATACTTTAAATTCTTATTAACAGATTATTCTCAAGAAGATTGGATGTCGTATATTTTAAAGAAATGGCCAATTCTGTTGGAATGTTTGGCTATCTAATATATGCAACAGACAAACTTGCTTTGATAGCCTTCTGGGGGAAATATGCAGTACAATACCCATATGTAAATCCACTTGCAGAAGCAGTATTAGCTGTCACACCTCCTGAAGCTGTTGTGATGGAAGACAATGGGTAAAAGTCTGAGCCACTTTTCTCACCCTCATTAAACATTCTCTTGAGCAGCATGTGGCACTGCAGGTAATGAGTTCCATCTGTGTGTCACCAGTCTCACCTACAGAGAAAAAGCATTCAGTTGTTGGAGGCAAAAACTGACTTCAGAGAAGCCAAGGTTTTCAGTTAAAAATAAACCTTTACTTTCAGAGTTCTGCAGAACTCTCAGATATTCCAGTTGCTGTTCTGTGTTTGGTACTCAGAAAAAGCTTTCATCAAAAATGTTATCAGGTGATTCAGCTAGTTGGTGAAACTAAATACTGATAATTAACAATCAGCAATAGTTTTCTTCATCTTTTGAATTCTTGAATTTCTGAGTTCAGTCATTTGAAAAGTAGCAAGTTACCTCAAATGGAAGAAATATTTTACACTTAGGGTGGTGAAACACTGGAACAGGTTGCCCAGGGAGGTGGTAGATGCCCCATCCCTGGAAACATGAGGTCAAGGTCTGGTTAGATGGGGCTCTGGGTAACCTGATCTAGTGGAAGATGTCCCTGCTTACTGCAGGGGGGTTGGACTAGATGACCTCCATGGTCCCTTCCAACTCAAAGTATTCTATGATTCTATGATTCTACAATTCTGTGATAATATTTTGCTATGTCAAGTGTTTAGAATTATAGTGAAGAAAGCAAATAATAGTCAACCTTAGTTAATGATGAATTACAGACACTGTTTTGAAGGTACAATCCTACAGTAACCCAGACCCTGAACTGGCTAAAATGGACAGTTCAGCAAAGTTAATTTATCCTAAATATTAGGAACTGCAATTGCTAACAGGACTGTGCATTAACTCTAGTGCAGCAGGACCATCCGAAAACACCAGGATAGGATGACCGTCTTTCATGTGTCAGCATTTCTGCTATACAGCATCCTTCTCTAAGAGGTGAAGACTACTGTGATGATGTTGATCAAAGCAAACTTCCCCATCATATGAGGTAAACCAACAGACTATTATAACAGAGTAGTAAATCTGTGCAACACCTATAGGAATGTGTTTTTACTGTCATTTGCTATCCTTTTTCCTGTTTTTGCAAGCTAACAGAGAATTAGATCTCACACTCAGACTTGCAGTGAGATTTGCCTAAATCTAGTAAAGTAGCAAAGTATGGATTGAAACAAATTTTTCATTTGAACAATTTTATTGTCTCCTGTTGATACACAGTGTATTTAAAGCCTCTCCTGCAGACCTTTTTTTTTTCTCCCAGTGTGCCGCTGAAAAAGAGTAGGCTAAATAACCCAGTCTATTAAATCTTTGGACACATAGCAGTCACATTTCACTCCTTTTGTTCCAGCAGAAATCTCATTGACTTGAAATTGAACTAGACTAAAATATTTAATCTTTATGTTGAATGGTGGAATAAAGTATGATGTTTTTCCCTGAAATTTCAACAACCCTAACTGTATATATTTTGATGGCCTCCAGTATCACCAGGCTATATTTTTCCTTATAACTCTTTTCTTACCAGGATTTTCTCAGTGATAACTTTTGATCAAGCTTGCATAAGAAAATTGTCATGCATTATAAAGTGTGCTGAATATTCTGATAACTTTTGTTTAAAGAAGCCCAATCTTTCATGCCCAGCAAGCTTTGAGGTCTTTTGGAGATAATCAAGTAGCCGTTGAAACTTTTCACGTTACACCTATGATGCAGGGAGAGTCTATAAATTCAGTTCTCTGATCAATAATGACTGGATAAAATTTTTTTACAGCTTATTTCAGCAAGGTGCTTATTTAGGTAGCTTTGGCAGAGCCTGAGAAGTCAGTGAATATAGACATAATTTTCAAATTATTTAAATATATAATTATAGCAACCCTAGATATAAATTTTAATAACATCTACTGTAAGGGGATAATATCGTAGAGAAGACTTTGGTACAAATAGTGTTTAGATGCTGCTACAGAGGGGTCTCAAATTACTAATTTTCACAGCCTGAGCAATCTTAGAAATTGTGGGTTTTGCTATCTCTTAACATGATAATAATACTTGCAACGTATCCAATCATGTCTTTTGCCTACAAAAATAAATGTATATCACCTGCTGTGCTGGCAGATCTCTAACTGCTAACAAAATAGTTAAACCTAACTTGTATAAATTATGTCTCACTTTAGCTACAAATATCATCTATAGACACAGTGACTTTATCTAGCCTGATGTAATTGACTGCACATCTTTCTAGGAAAGATGTTATAATTTCAAGTTTTTCAATTACTATGGAACATTATCTTCAAAGATCTTACCCTGAAAGCTATGATTTTTTTTCAGAAATGTTTGAGCAAGAGACATCTTTTCTTGTATTTCTTCTTTTATCATAGTCACTGCATCTCTGCTTATCAGCACTGAAACATACAGCTTAAAAACACATACACACAGATAACACTTCGCTCACTATTTTTCCTACATTGATAAGAAAAGAAATAAATTTTAGTGGGATTTAGATACATATTGGAAAGGCCAAAAAGAGCTGATGAAAACAAAACCTTGTCAGTATGTAATAAGACTGCAAAAATGGCACTACCAAGATCACTTCGTGAACATGGACAGCCACACCAGGGGCTAAGACTGTCTTTTTTTGCCTTGTTCAGTTTGGAGCTGTTTTCTGCAAAAAAAGTCCTTCCATTGTTCAAATATAGGTAAAATCAGACCGTTACATCCTTTAAAGCCTCATCTTTCTCACATGGCAAGTAGACACTTCCTAGAGACTATGAGAAGTTAGAAAGTCTCATTATATCATAGCATTTGCATAACTTTCGAAGCCTTGAATGATCAACCATACCCTGCCAATGTCTTATCAGGTCCTTAATTTTAGTGGGTTTATTTTTTAATAGACTTTTACCTCTTGGGTGAAAATTTGTTGCCATCCGTGTTCATCTCAGATTTAAATTTTCAATGAACTTCAGACAAAATTCCTGATCTTTCTCTGAGGCTGAAGCTAAAAAAAGTCAGGAGTCTTCATAGCCTAAAATATTTATAATATTTTTTCCACAGATAAGACTGAGTGGAACTGTGTTCTAGAGCAAAAGAGACTGAAAGTTGGCTATCTGCTGGTACAATATGCTATTTTCTGATCTACTGAAAAGGCTTAAACTTAAGGATACAAACATAAATGTGTCAAAAATACCTCTGTGTGTGTGTATATCTTGAGACTAGGCTACTTGTGATTTTTACATATTTCAAGTTGACCGCTAGCTGGGTTCTGTGGGTACTAACACAATATAAAAAATCTCAGAATAATGATAGTGCCATGTGTAGTTTATGTATTAACAATTGTTTTTTAAAACCTGTATTGACTATTCCCTGTTAATTTTCATAAACAAGATATTAATGCATATTTTTGCTGAATAATATCTTGCACAAAATGTTATTCTGTTGTGGCTTTTTATCCTTTTTAGACATTTCACTGGCATCTTTCACATCAGTGTTTCAGGACATTGATGGAAGTTATCACATATGAACACAGATTTCTTTGTTCTAAAAGCTTTGAAAATATTTCATTTATATTTTTGTGTCTGATAACATACCTATGTCATATTACACAGAATCACACAGAATGTTAGAG
>NW_010113373.1:1348-3627 GCF_000699245.1 Pterocles gutturalis | reverse complement strand
GTGGTGGGGACGCGGTGCAGTGGGGACCGGGGGGATTGGAGCGATCTGCAGCGTGTGGGGGTGATGCAATGGGTTGTGGGTGTGCACAGGGGAATAAAATGCACCGTGCAGGGGTAGCTCGGTGCAAAATGCACTGTGCACGGGGGAAAAAATTGCATCGTGTGCGTGCAAGGGCAATGCAATGCACTGTGCAGGGGTAGCTCGGTGCAAAATGCACTGTGCACGGGGGAAAAAATTGCATCGTGTGCGTGCAAGGGCAATGCAATGCACTGTGCAGGGGTAGCTCGGTGCAAAATGCACTGTGCACGGGGGAAAAAATTGCATCGTGTGCGTGCAAGGGCAATGCAATGCACTGTGCAGGGGTAGCTCGGTGCAAAATGCACTGTGCACGGGGGAAAAAATTGCATCGTGTGCGTGCAAGGGCAATGCAATGCACTGTGCAGGGGTAGCTCGGTGCAAAATGCACTGTGCACGGGGGAAAAAATTGCATCGTGTGCGTGCAAGGGCAATGCAATGCATCGTGCATGGGCAATGCAATGCACTGTGCAGGTGCAGCTCGGTGCAAAATGCACCATGCAGGGGCAAAAAATTGCATCAGATGCATGCACGGGCAATGCAATGCACTGTGCAGGTGCAGCTTGGTGCAACACGCACCGCACAGGGGCAAAAAATTGCATTGTGTGCATGCAAGGGCAGTGCAATGCATCGTGCATGGGCAATGCAACGCACTGTGCAGGTGCAGCTCGGTGCAACATGCACCGTGCACAGGGGAAAAAATGCCCCATGCATGTGCATGCTCAATGCAATGCACCATGCAGGAGCAGCTCGGTGCAACATGCACCATGCAGGGGGCAAAAAAATGCATCGTGTGCATGCAAGGGCAGTGCAATGCATCGTGCACGGGCAATGCAATGCACTGTGCAGGGGCAGCTCGGTGCAACATGCACCATGCAGGGGCAAAAAAATGCACCGTGCATGTGCATGCTCAATGCAATGCACCGTGTAGGGGCAGTTTGGTGCAGCGTGCACCATGCACGGGCAGCAAAATGCACCTTGCACATGCACGGGCGTTGCACTGCACTGTGTAGGGGCAGTTTGGTGCAAAATGCACCGTGCACGGACAAAAAAATGCAACATGCGTGTGCAAGGGCAATGCACTGCACCGTGCACGAGCAATGCAACGCGTCGTGGACATGCAGAGTCATTGCACTGCACCGTGCAGGGGCAATTTGGTGCAAAATGCACCGTGCATGGCGGAAAAATTGCACAGTGCATGTGCACGCTCAATGCAATGCACCGTGTAGGGGAAGTTTGGTGCAAAATGCACTGTGCACGGGAATAAAACGCACCGTGCAAGGGCAGTGTGGTGCAGCGTGCACCATGCAGGGGCAGCAATATGCACCTTGCACATGCGTTGCACTGCACTTGTGTAGGGGCACTTTGGTGCCAAATGCATCGTGCACGGGCAAAAAAATGCACCATGCATGAGCACAGGCAATGCAATGCACTGTGCAGGGGCAGTTTGCTGCAATATGCACCGTGCACCACGCATAGGCAAAAAAAAAAAAGCACCATGCATGTGCACAGGCAATGCAATGCACCGTGCAGGGGCAGTTTGGTGCAAAACGCACTGTGCAGGGGCAGTTTGGTGCAAAATGCATCGTGCACGGGCAATAAAATGCACCGTGCATGTGCACAGGCAAAAAAAATGCACTGTGCAGGAGCAGTTCGGTGTGCACCCCCCACCCGCTGCACACCTCAAGTGCAAGCACCTATGTGCACACGCGCGTGCACAATCCCCAGCCCAGCACCAGGCGCACGCACCTCCCGCGTGTGCAACCTTATCCCCCCCCCCCCCCCCCGTGCATGCACACGTGCGCACTCCATCCTTGCACACCTACATGGACACACACGAGTGTGCACCCCCGTTCTCGCACACACACACGTGTAAACCCCATTTTTGCAAACGCACCCCCCCCGCGCATGCACACAGCTGCACCATCCTTGCACGCGTGCTCCGTGCGTGCACATGCGTGTGCACCCCGTCTTTGCACACACTCTCCCCGTGCAAGCACGTGCGTGCATGCCATCCTTGCACCCCCGTGCACGCACGTGCTTGCGCACCCCCAGCCTGTGCACCCTGCTCCTTGCACACACCTTGTGCACACACGCGTGTGCACCCCCATCCTTGCACACACACCCCCGTGCAAGCAGACACGTGTGCACCCCGCCTTTGCACCCCAGCCTTTGCAAACACACGCGTGAGCATCATCACTGCA
>NW_010113373.1:0-682 GCF_000699245.1 Pterocles gutturalis | reverse complement strand
GCACCCGGTTGTGCACCCCATCCTTGCACACACCCTGTGCACACACACTCCGTGCATGCACGTGTCTGCACCTCCATCCTTGCACAAACACTCTCCCTGTGCAAGCACACACGTGTGCATGCCATCCCTGCACCTCTTGTACATGCACACGCCTGTGCACCCCCATCCTTGCACACACACCCCTGTGCAAGCAGACATGTGTGCACCCCAACTTTGCACCCCAACCTTTGCATACACACGCGTGTGCATCATCCTTGCACGAACACGCGTGTGCACCCCCACCTTTGCACCCCCCTGGTGCAAGCACACGCGTGTGCACCCCCGTATCTGCACCCCCACGCATGCACACGCTTGTGCACCCCATCCTTGCACACACCCTGTGCACACACACTCCGTGCATGCACGTGTCTGCACCTCCATCCTTGCACAAACACTCTCCCTGTGCAAGCACACACGTGTGCATGCCATCCCTGCACCTCTTGTACATGCACACGCCTGTGCACCCCCATCCTTGCACACACACCCCTGTGCAAGCAGACATGTGTGCACCCCAACTTTGCACCCCAAGGGCCCCCCCACCCTTCCATGCACCCCCCTGGTGCATGCACACCTGTGTGCACCCCCGTATCTGCACCCCCACACATGCACACACGTGTGCACCCCATCCTTGCACACACCCTGT
>NW_010113372.1:18366-53518 GCF_000699245.1 Pterocles gutturalis | reverse complement strand
ACAGTTGGCCTTCCGGGCTGCAAGCGCACGCTGCTGGCTCATCTCCAGCTTCTCGTCCACCAGGACCCCCAAGTCCTTCTTGCTTCATTAGTACTTTAAAGACTGAAGCACAGGAACTGCTGGAAGAAGTTGTACCTAAACTAAGTTGATAGAAAAGCAAGACACTGTGAAACAAAAAATTTATTAGATTAATCTGCTTTCCACGTTTTTGTAGAGAAATGAAACATTAATCTTTGTATGGATTATTTGCTGTCTACTGAAAGCATCTGTGTTTTAGTTTCCCATTGGTAACTGCATCTTACACAGTGCGTTACAACCTTTCATGATTTATGATTCCGGTCTCAAGAAAAAATCTGTGATGTATCAGATTATTATCTCTTAACTGGGAGCTCAGCCTATGGGAAATAATGAAAGCAGGATGTACTGGAGCTACATAGTACAGGATTTTTCAACCTAAACTTTTCAGCTTTCAATTTCAAGTTTTCTTATGGAAAATATTCTCCTCCTGACTTCAGTGCAGAAATCACTTGAACATAAATTCCTATTTGCTTCACCTAAACTGTTCTGGTGTTGCTGCAAATTCAGGATTGCTATTTTCACCTGCTATCATCATAGCACTTGGAGACACCAAGAAAACCCAGATCATCTGCTGAAGTTAAAACAAAAATAGATAATTTGTTCTTACTATTTCAAATCCCAGTCTGTAAGCTTTAAATCCGTCTATATAGTCACTTACTTGTTTTCTCCAAAGGGACCCTGACATTCCATACCTTGTAGCTGACAATTACTTATTCCAAAATTTTAACGGGTGCTTGACTTTCAGGTAGTTCAAGAGATGAGATGTAGCTCATGACGTGAATGGGAAAACCCTATTACTTTAACAGGAAATGAGACCTGTGCTGACAAGCTGTTTTGGGCAGCAATATAGACTGAGATTTTAGTTAATTTATTTGGTAAAATAAAATAAAGAATAAAGAGGAAAAAAAAGGGAGCAGGAAGAATCCATGGTTGAATCAGTTTTTAAAAAAAAAAATACAGTCTTCATCACTTCCAACTTTTGATTTGTCTGAAAACTCTTAAAAATCTTTCTTTTTCATATATGCAGAGAGAAAGCTTCCAGAAACATAGTAGCAAAAGTGACACTATATTGCCCCCTCCATTTACTTGTTTAATATTCAACCTTAAAACAAAGACAGCAAAGAAGTTCAAGGGTTTTAATTTATTTTTTTTTAACTTGGGTTTTTTAAAGTTGCATCTGTGCATACAGCTTTTGCCACATGCTGTTTTCTTGCTTTTAAAACATTGTACTGGTCAAATGTACCAGAAATTAAAACCAGGCAAATTTGTCTCAGATGTAATTTGTATTGTGTTTTGTTGGAGTCCTTAAAACTTCTGCAAAAATGAAATTATAAGACTGTTCACAGAATATAATTGTCATATGTGTTCGTGTCACTCCCTGAATGCCTGGACTGGCACACCAAGACATACCTAGACTGTAGAAATACTTGTATTTAAGTATCAGAGAGGAAAACGCAGGCTAACAGGTAATCAAGGACACGCATGACACAGGGCACTGAGTTCCTTCAGATGATGCTAGGTGATGTGAAGAAATGAAAGATGAGTCATAACTTTCCACAATGCATCCGTGTCATGTTTTTCCAGAAACATACTCAAAATTCCTTAAAATATAACCAGTCACACCAAAGCACTTCTAGAGACTACAAGTACTTTAACAGAAAGGTAATGGGATTTAGCTATGTGTGTCCAAGAGTGTATTTTTAACCTGTTTCCATTATTTATGTTTTCTGTAGTACTGGACTGCATGACTGTCATCCACATGCTTGTGAACAGGAGTGGTTTATCCTAGGTCTAACTGCAGGATCATCCTGCTGCGGATCAGGATGAGGCCTAATTTTGGATGCAGGATAAGGGCTCTTGCATCCGTAGCTGTCTAGCATGAAATTTCAGAGGAAAGTAAAGGGGATATTATCCCCTCTCTCACCACCGGTTGACTTCACACATGCTCCAGGACTTCATATCACAGTCAGGGTTGCACGGTTGTGCCATGCAAAGTGGCACCCTCTGTTCCTGCACCTCCCGTTCAGATCATCCCTGCATTTCCCATTCCTTCTCTTCCCTTGGTACTGCTCTCATAAGTCCACATCCAGGTGTCCAGAGACACTGAAGCGTCAAGGCAATACTCCAAAAAAGTAAACAGTCACTGACTGAAACAAGAACAAACTTAAACTCTTCTGATGCTGAAGATTACCCTATATTTTCCAAACTATAACAAAATGTTCCGGGTTCTAATTAGGTAAGGAGAAAAAACAACTGAAAACAGTTGTGGTATTTTATATTAAAGCATTTAACTGGGTTAATAGACTTGCGAATACCAAAAACTATTGATTTAGTTTTAAAACAGTTACAGCTACTCTAAATGCACTGACACATCGGAAGAAAATGATTTTGTTCATCCCTAACATGAACATTCAGTACAAGAGTTAAAAATAAAAACAAATCTATTCATTAAATGTGCACATAAGAGAACTTTCAGCTGAACTGATTCTTCTCACTGCACCACTAACTTTCTTAGGCACTTTGAAAACCAGATAGGCAACCCAGTCTACCTTACAGTGGGATTCCTTTGACTCCATACCCCACTATGAAATGCAATAAACACTTCTATGTATGATACTAGGATAATGCCACCTGTGGAATTGTAATAGCTACTACTCGGACTGTTAATTCCTGGAAGTGCTCTTTTACATGTCTTGTAAACCACCATCCATTTTCAGAGCATTCTCTCTATGGATAACCTCCTTTCACTAGCAGGGATCAGCTTATGTTTCGTTCCCATTATACCAGCTCTGAAATCATAAGGGAAACTGGGATCTTGCTCTTCTTGGAGCCGATCTCAGTGCCTGCTGCAGCCCAAACACACTCTCCCCTTCTGCTCCTCTCCTTCGGCAGTGCAATGCAAGAAATCATCAGCCACTTGTGAAATGGATAAGAGGAAAGGATGTGTTTTATGTAAATTTCAGTAAAAATCTTCAGAACTAATTGCTTGAAGTGATTTGGAAAGCTGATGGAATTAAAAGTGCTGTAGGGATTTTTTTCCTGTTCTACAACAGAGAGACCCCTGAGTGCCTAGGGGCAATACTTTGCAGACCAAACAGATACCAAATTGCTCGCACTAAAACGTTATGCCATCCAGCTAAGTACACAATAAGTTGTATGACAATTACATGTCCTGGCTGGGTAAGGACAGGTGCACTTTGTTTTCAGAGATGCTCATTAACTTTCCAGTACATGAAATAAGAAAACAACTTAACCTGAGCAAAACAGAGGCTGTTCCTTCAGCTTTCTAAAGTTCTTCTTAACAAAAAATATTGACAAATTCAGGGCATGCAAGTTCCTGTAAACAACTCGCTATGCATGCTGTATGCTAGTTGTCAACTTTCTACAGCACTAGGAAGTTATTACATCATTTAGATTTTCATGAGTGGCACAAAATGTCAGCATTGTGCCTGCAACCACACGCTGAGTGCAACCATACTAAGAGCTGTGGGTTTCCACTGTTTAGTTCTCTCTGATCAGAGCTGACACCTTCAGCAAGGATAAACAAAAAAGCTATATAACACTTCTGACACTTCAGCTTTGTCGATCAACAGCTTTCTCTTTCTACTGCATAGTAGACCAATTCCTTTCTTGGTGTCTCTCTGTTGCTACTGGTACATCTCTGATGTCTCTTACTAGTTATAACATATTTTGTTCCTTTGGCATTTCTGATGTTATCTTCATCTGCTTATGCTATCTTTTTATATTCTCCTTTAAAATGAGTCAGTCAGCCTGAACTGTGTGTTCCCTTCTGTATATCAGAAATCAGTCTTCATTGTCTGAGTGCTTCAGTGAACCTTCGTCTTTTTTTTCACTCCATCTCTGCCCATTGTGACCATTACTTTTCTGTTCTTTTGTGTATAGCCATTACATTTTATCTGTGTTTTCCAGAAATCCTGACTCTGCCACCATGTTCTAATTGCTTTTGCTCCAGCTTCCTCTATGTAACACCTTTTTTTGTGCTTACTTGTTTTGCATTGGTATGCTCCAAAAAATCTTGGACTAAACTTGTTTCTTCTTTGAGATCATCTTTTCATCATCTAAGCATATTTATTTCTAGGACTTAGTTCCCTATACAGATCTCATGAGAGAACCAGGACTGTCCATCTGCTTTACTGGGAGAAGTAATTTTTGCCCCTCTGTCTTGCATCTTAGTTCAAACTACTGGGACAAACCATGCTTCAGGACCTGTATTTCCAGCCGTAGCTACTTACATATTTCTAAATGCCAAGTGTACTACATACCATTGCTGGACAAAATACCACATAGACTGGCAGTGTTTTAAAGGTGTACCTTGTTTCTCGAAGTTTGTTGTGCAGGGGATGTAAATGCATACATTGGTGAGATGTAAGGTCAGAGGGTCCACGTATGGCACTTATATGAATCATGCAACTCATACAGCCTTCTGTCTTCCATTTGGAAGAAATGATCTTTGTAAGAGCCTGTATCTGCTGGATAAAACTGAGAACTAGCAGATGACCTATAACAGACAGACAGCAACACACTGATGTGGTCCAGTGAGGACCTGCTCTGTACCACACCTGGAGCGACTGACTGCAATCAGACGTTTCTGAAGTATACTGTCATAACCTGGAAAGGTTGTGTCACCCGGGAACTCAGACATTCCAAGGCTTCTTCAGATTTCTACCAGATATAGCACTGGTTGGTGCACTGCTGGATTCGTTCATCTGCTTATCCTTTCCTTGGAGAGGATATAAAGCTTGAACTGTGAACTTCCCATGTCAAGCACAGCTAATAACTTCTGAATCTCCCTGACCAACTCTGTGATTGCTTAGCAATCACCTTGTCCTCATGAACAGCAAAAGCTGGGAGTATGCAGATAATATCACAGCTATTAGGGCTTATTCCCATGATTAAAGGCCCTTCTTGTTTCCTGACTGTTTCTCTATTACACATTCCTATTATGATTATTAGCTGCTCCAGCACAGAAGTGCACATTTTAGTCCCAAGTCCTGTCTAATGCAAACTGGTGAAGCTGATTTCTTTAAATGTTACCAACAGCATAAACTGCGCAGTGGCCAATGTCAAAGATGTCTATTACACGGCAGCTTCTTTTTCATTCAAGAAGCCCTATCTGGTTTTAGCTCTGAAAGACACTTACTTCAATGTTAAAGAAAAAAATTACACCCCCTACATGCAGAGCCAAGGATTCTTGTTTTTCCTAACACTTTTCTGGCTGGTTCTGGTTTTGTGACATTTATTGATGTGTCATGTCATGTCTGCTGTTTGAGATTTATTCCTGGTAGCCATCATAACTGGTATTCCCAGTTCACAGTATTCCAGTGTCCGTTACAGGGCACAATCAAGGAAACGGAGAGATGTTATGTTAGGGAACAGTTAAATTAGAATCTCCTCTTCAGGGCATCATGCTTTTAAGTCAGTAGATGTTCTCTAACAGAAACTGCAGAAACTAATGACAAATTAAAACCATATGGATCATGTTTTGAAGGCTAATCTTGAAAGGGCTGTATTTTCAGAGAGGAAAGGAAGGTATATGCTAATTGGAAATCAGATATTATAATTATCAGTTAAGGTCACAAAATCTCAATCAGTAGTTTCTTACTTTCAAGATTTTCCAGCTGTTTATCTGTACTGTTTTCTTTTTTCACTTTATTTTAATACAGTCTAACAAAAAAAAATCCTGTATGAGTCAAGAAATATCATTTCAATAAAAGTCTAAAAACAACCATCCAAAAATCCCAAAGAGTGAGAAAACAAGCATTTTGAAACACTGCTGCAGCCATCTCCACACCTATCTCTCTTTTCAGGAAAAACAGCAAAGAATGAGGTTCTTAAAAGCAAAATGACATTTTTTCTTACAGTTTTTTATTTGATGAGTAAGATAAGATAAACATCCACAGTCTGTAATGGAGTTTGGAATGGAAGTGTAGAGCCTAAGTCTCAACAGTCATTAAAACCTACAACTTACTTGTACTTGGGCAGTTTGCTATAAACATAGATTTTAAAACAGACATACTTCAGAGGTAGCACAGCATAAGGATTTACCCAGCTGTCTGTAAGAAAACTGTCTGAAAATTTTTCTATCAGAGTATCATTAAATAAGGTAATTCTCCATTTGGAGCAAAAGTAAAAATTCGTCCAAGGTACTGTTGTACAACAGTGCAGCACTAATGAATCCTACACAAGTTTCAAAAGAAAAAAAAGTCAGCCTTAGTAAGATTTGTACATGTTAATAGCCTGTCTGAATTAATACAACTCAATGTAATTTAAATATGGAAATAAAATGAACACCAGGAAAAACTAGTGGTAGGAAGTTCCAAAATGACCGAGAAGTAGAAATCAGAGCAGAGACAGGCATCCTGGACTTTTTCTCACAATGCAGTCCATGGGAGAGAGATGCAGAGAGCAGCATCACTAAAATTTAAGCACCTCAAGACTTCGAATAATAGCATCGCAACATAAATAAGACTTTGATTATAAAGTGACTTAAGAATCTTTGTGTTACATGTGGCTCTGGGTATTTTTTTTTTTTTGAAGGATAACATTGAGGCACTTTCTGCTCAGTGGTGAAATAACCATAGTGCCTAATAATGTTTAATGTCCTGTTTCAGAGCATTGATAGAATGCAACTCTAATTGAACTTCACTACATTCTGATTCCTTAATGCTAGACCTGTAACATTTTACAGCAATGGGAAAGATTTAACACTTCTGTCATTCAGAGATACAAAGATTTCCATGATTCCTGTGGGTCTTAATGAGCAGACAAATTCTGAAAACAAAGTTAATGACCACTAAAATTTTTTTCTCCAGAATTCAGAGCATGATGTTTTGCACTTAAATTTCATGCAGGTAGAGTATTTATGCACAGTTGCCCAGTTTCATTTATGCCTACCAGCCTCTGCAATGTTTAAAGACGCTCTGTAGTCAGAGATTTTGAAGATAAAGTTTTGAACATCAGATAGCTTGCCCCGTGGTTTTTCATCTGTTTGATCCCACTGTATTTACAAATGAAGAAATGTATCCAATGCAAAGCACATACAAAAAGGAGCCCAAGTGCTTAAAGCTGGAGTTAAATAGAAATATGGACATGTTCATCCCAAGAGATTCTTCCTTGTTTCGGGATCACTTGATGTCTGGAAATGGTTCATTTTGCAATCAGTAAGTTTCACAGGTGCCTAAAACTCAAACTCCACAAGAAAAATCCCCTATTAAGGGGCTGAGCAAGGCATCACTTCCATACCTTCAGCCTTCATGACAAACCTGACCACTTTCTGTACCGCAGTTTTCTGGTCCAAAGCACTCACCCCTGAGGTGGGTACCTGCCTGTCACTCAGCCCAGCCTCCTGAAGGAGCCATGATGATGGCAGGTGGGCAGCCGGAAGAGGGACTGGCAGCACTGTTAGCCCTCCCCTTGAAAGCCTCTCCACTGCTAAAAAAGCACTACCGGTACACAGGCGTAGAGAAGGAAAGACTGAAAAGCAACAGAGTTTGGTAGCCAGCTGACAAGGGCACCATGTCAACAGGGCAGGGAAGGGACTCCCCAGTTCTTTTGGGAAAGGACAGTGGCAGGACCCCGGTGCTGAGGTGTACCCCAGCAGTGCTGGGAAAGATGCACAGCTCCCTGAGAGAGGCAGGGTCTAAATGAGAGTGCAGAGATATATGTACAGCCTTGCTTTGCTTGCCATGCTCCGAACTCGATGGGCTCAAGGCATCTATCACTAAAAAGCCAGGTAGCTCCATGAAGGCTGGTTCCCTGTTCTTGAGATAACCAATTTGGAGAGTACTGCTACCTCACGGAGTTGTTATACCCTAATTTAGGCAACCAGGAGATGAGCACTGTGTGGGTGATCCCCTCAGCTCCTTCTACAGTTGATGGAGAGAAGCAGGCCCAAAATTAATAGGTGGAGTGATCTGCTTTCCCAAGGTGCCCATTTCTTCACAACTGTTGTAAGAAGTTCTGAGCAATGATCTCATAGGTAGACCTCTAAAGTGGGGTGAGATGAACTCCACCCATAATTATCTACAAAAACAATCCTGTTCATAATTGCCAAAAATCTGTCATTACAAACCATAACTATTTCCCATGTGTTTTGTAAAAAGAAATGCAGTGTATCTATTCCAATGCTTAAATGGCTGCTAGACAGCATTTAAAGCAGCAGGTCTTCCCCAAAACAGGTATTTAATTCAGCTCTGTGATGTTCATGCATCTCTGTAATGCTGCAAAACACATTCAGATAAAGAGGAAAGCATTAATCTGGGCCATGCAACACCACTAAAAACCACTGACCTCACCCCTCCTCCAGTGTGACTCAAAAGCCAAAGGAAGAGGAACAAAAAGCTCCCACCAAAGCTGCAGTACAAAACATTTTCTCCTGGTGTTGCTATGGCCTTTTATAGTTCCCCATAGCGACTGACACTGCTTTTGAGAGCTGTGCAGAGAAGCAAGAGGAACATTTCTGGTTCTGCGTCACCTCAGTGTCAGTGCTCTGTTAATGTGTTTTCCCTTTCAAGTAGCTATCAGAGTACAGTGCACTTAAACCAATTTCCCCTCCCATATAACAGGTAGCAAAAGGAAACCCATCCTGCCTCAATTTCTGCATGCAGAAAATAAAAGGAAAAAGATCATCTATACCCAGAACAGTCTTCACTGGAAGGGACAGTGGCATCAAAGGGCTCAGTATGCCTCAATGTACTTATTAGTGCTGCAATATCAAAATATGTGTTTTGCATGCAAGTAAAAGCAGAATTTTATTCTGTGATATGGATAAGAAACCAGTCAGATACATACCTTTTTCTTGCACTTCACGGAAAGGTAAAGTTAGACTCTAAAGGCAAATGGGGTAATTTCTAGCAATGCCATTAGGATGAATGTTTTTCTCTCTGGGATAAATCAGTGGTAAACTACACACTGTTATACTGGAAAGCTATAGCATTTTTCCACACAGGCAGGCAGTTCAGAAAAGCGGCTGGGGTGTCCATTTAAGGTTTCAATGGCTTGGCATGATCTCCCACATACTTTCTTTACTGCCATAAGCCAAAGCAACATGAGATATGTACGGCTTAGTATAGCTGATTAGTTAAATTGTATTCTGTCGTGCTGTCTTCACAGTTAACATCAAAAAACTTATTTTGAATTGAAAATAAGATTAAAACCTAAAATTATTTATGCACTTTAATTATTCTGAAGAAATAACTGAGTCCTCCTTGAGTTCATATAATTAAAACTGAAGTTTAGTTTGGGTTTGAAAAGGGAATAAACCTGTAAAGATTTCATTACTGAAAATATTATTGACCACAAAGCACAATCAACTAAAAGGTGAAGGAACACAAATAGAGGCACTATGTTTTCTCATCAGTAAGATTGCCTGGGAGAGAAAGTCTAGAAGTGTATTTATTTTTATACTTTTGGAAGGATTACGGACCACATACAAAGCATCTTCACCAGAAAGTTGTCCTACTACTAAAATACTGAAAATCACTAAATGGTATTATACTGTAGTATTACAGTATGATTTTTTTTTCTTTTGTACTGTAAATAATTTACATGCACTTGTAAAAGAGTATATGGTGTTCTGTTTTACATAATAGACTCCAAAACATAGTTTCCTCTCCAGAACATCTGTTGGGAAAACTATCTGACATGAAAGACCAAGTTAAAGACTACAGACAAGTTGAGGAAAAGTGAAGACATTTTATCTGATGACACAAAGAACAAACAATTCCTTTGTTCATCTAATATTTCAGAATTCATGGAACCAGAGCTGGAATAACATCTCCCAAATACATTTCTTCATAAGAGTATCTGTAACAGCTTGGGCAGGAAACACCACCACATACCATCATGTTGTCCATGCTGTGAATGTCAGTGACAACAGCTTTCAGTGAAGGCTGCTGTGTCATTTAATAAAATATTCAAATTGTTGCCATTGATGTTTGCTTCTTTTCATGTCCAGTAGCAGAGAGCTACCAAACAAAACCAAATGTTGACACAAATGACAGCCTTTCGGCACCCTGAAATCAATTTTACTGCAACAATTATTTGTTTGTCACAACCCTTCCAAAGCCAAAAATCCCACGGGAGGCAGCTGGGCAAGAGTGACAAGGGGAAATTGCTTTTACAAAACACCTTTGCATATCTGATGCCTATTTCCCTATCCCGTAGGTAGAAGTTTCACCAAGATGGCAGGGACAACTCTTATGATAATGTCTTGAGAAATGGCTTTTATAGGTGGGCCTGTCAGATCACTTCTCCATCCTAAAAAACAGTCATCTGGGGGGACATAAGGTGCATGTCCTAAGAGAGTGGGTTGACAGCGAGCAAGGAGCCCTTGAAAAACTTCATCCAACCTCTGTCCCTCTCCCCCACAGTGAAATGCTCTCCCTGCTGGCAACTCCATGAACATTTTAGTTGGGAGATGAGGAGAGAGGAGAGTGCTTGAAGGCTGTGACATAAGGGAGGTGCAGTCCATGTGCTGTACAGATACTCAGATTCCTCGTGCTGGTCTCCTTCACAAGTAATTGAATACTGAGCAGAGGAATTTCAACTATACTGCATTGCTAATGTAATGTAGGTTGTGACACCTTTGCATGGATGTAAGGAACAAACCCACCACCCTTCTGAATGCACAATGCATGTTTGCCAAGTCCTACAGAGCACTGATATAATTTATTGCAAACGGTTCTGTCTTTGCTAAGTGGAGAAGTCAAAATAATACAGGCACAGCTGAATTAATTTGATATACTTACCTGAACCCAGACCAAAGCTGTGACACTCTTGTTCTCTGACCAATATCCGTGATAAAACAAAGGACTGTTAGTTATGAAATATGAGCTCTACTTTAGCAGGTTATTTCTCTTCAGTAAGTGCCATTCACTTTCATAAACACACTCTTACAGGCTGGCAACACTCTAAAAATGCTTACACATCATTACATTGAACTTTTTCTGTTACTGCTTAGCTTAAAAGTGGTACTCAAATACGGATTGTGTATAAATCCTATTGTAACTGGGTAAGTGAAATGCGAATGATTAACGTTCCTCTGGACCTGCAGCCTTCTCGAGACTGAAATAGGCTGTCATAAATATGCCTGTGGAATAATATGAAAACACTCTCTAGTCAATGTGCATTCATCAGGAATATTGCATTCATGTTATTTTCTTTTTATTAATTTTAATATGGAAAGCAAAGCTTCATTACAGTGCAACAAGAAATACATAGTAATATAAAATTTCAAAGCACACAAATCAAATTATGCCTTACTGGCTTTCATTTCCCCACAGCACTCTGCAAATAATATAAACAGAAGTTGTGTTTCAGGATCAGTGTGGCATAACCAATTTTGCTCAGGCAGAGAGCCAAGAAAACACAAGTTCTAATCCCTACCCTTGGGGTCTCAATTCAACAAGGCACTTATGTCCCTATGTAACTTTAAGAAAAAGCAGTGTTGTTGAAGTCAATGAGTCTACTTTGCCATTCATACATTTTCCAAGTGCTCTGCTTCTTGCTTCTTTCTGAAGTACTTTCCCACTTTTTCAAGCTGTCCTAACTGTGTTTCTTGGTTTTTTAATCTCTCACTACCTCTGACACTTCCCTCCTTAAAACTGATATCAGCTGGGCAAACTATGAGCTGAAAACTGCTTTCTTGTAAAATTCACTGCTATTCTATGCTCTCATTCATCCCCACTTAATTTTTCTGTTTTGTCACATCTTTCCTTTATGTGTAGTTCACTTGTTTTGTGGGCTAAGAACTGTTTTCTTGGTTGTTCATCACTACAGTAACATCTGCAATGGATCTCCAAACCACGATTAGCCTTTCTAAAGGTCTGTGAATAGTCAACCACAATTTTTGAGGTCCAAACCACACGCTCGTCCCCTCTATTGTTCCCCAAGTGGACATCCTCTGTTGGACACTCCCAGGAAGCCAGCAGCTACCTGTCCTGTGCTTTGAGGAAATGCTACTTACTGTCCCATGGTAACACAAACACAAAGCCTTTCAAAAACCTTCAGATCTGTAAGCAGATGTAAAAGCCTGCAGTGTTTGAGAAGCAAGGCTGAAACTGATTCAAACACATCCTAATGATGGTAACAACAGAACAGTCCTGCCTGATTTTTTTTTCAAAAGTTGCTTTGCTCTATATGCTTTCAGAGTTCAAAGCACTGTAAACCTGTCTTCAAAATATTGCTCTTCATCATATGTAAATTATGTTAGCTGCACACTCCAGTTTTGCACAAGCAGTGGCAAAACGCTGTCAATAGAGTCAAGATATGTTTCACGTATAAATGCTGTACTTCCTTCACAGTTTTTCAGCAGGGTAGTCTTAGTATATCTGCTGAGGTCTAAATGACCTCCAGGTCACTTTTGTTCAGACATCTGGACTCATTGCAGCTGGACTGCTGTCTATATTCTGGCAAATCCAGAACTGGCTTTGATGTCCCTCTGTTTGAGATAGCCTTACATTTAATTACAAGTGCTTAGACTTAATTTGAGAAATTGAAGTAGACTGACTATAGCCCCTCAGTCCTACAATGTTGACAGCACTAGGTCTTGAAGGATGCTCTCAGTGGGAACTAACGGGACAACTGAGCATCTCCCTGGCTGTGATTCGCACCAATGTAACACCACTGATTTCCTGGAAGTTTCACTAGCAAAAATCAAAATCACTGGCTTCTCTACCACACAGGGGAGTCTGAGATAACACAAGATGCAGCTGCTGCACATTGACATGGCTTGCGTTCATGCCTTATTGTGTATCAACACAGAAAAATATCCAGCTTTCTACTTTTAGCATGCTTTCCAGTATGAGCCCACTACATATTCATTACAATACTTCCACCTAAAACCAATAACCATTTGTACGCATTGTATGCACGTAGAGCAGCAGCAGAGTACCAGAGCTTTTAAAGCATTACTTCACTGTGGTGAGGAAAATAATTCAGCCACTGGCAGGTAATAAACCAAGGGTTTCAGGATCACTGTTACTTCTGGAAAATATTCATATTCTGGGCTGCATTAGGGGAAGTGTCAGAAGGTAACGGGAGGTGGTCCTTCCCCTCTACCTCACATGTGTGAGATGCACCTGGTGTGCTGGGCCCAGTGCTGGGCTCTCTACTACAAGAAGGCCATGGAGTTACTGGAGTGAGTACAGAAAAGAGCCACAAAGGTGATGAAGGCCTTGGAGCACCTGTCATATGAGGAGAGGCTGAGTACAACACTGTATGAGGCATTTCCTCAGACACAGATCACAGCATTTCAGCAACAGAAAGATTTTAAGGTATCTTGTCTTGGAACAACCTTAACATTGCATTGCTAAACAAAGTCCTCCCTGAAAAACAGAGATGACACCAGAAATAAAAAGGCAACAGGAGCCCACTAACCTCTAAAGTTCTAAACAATCCTTGCAAACTTCACTTTTCCACTGTGAAACTGGGCCATAAATGTTTAAGCATTAGGGTGTCAAGTTGCCTTTCTACTGGTTTCACCTTTCAGCTGGTTGGACTTTATTGCTATTTTGCTGGGCTCTCTTAGACTATCTAGACAATAACTTTGTTGGCCTTGTGCACACAGAGATCAATCCAACACTCCCTCACAAGAGGACTTTTTGTATAGCTACAGTTACTGTTAGTTACTGTTCTGGCCTTTTTAAGTCTTGGACTCCCATCATGTCTCCTGCCTGCCACCTGCCTGAGGACCCTGCACAGTGACTTGCTGTAACCAAACTGTTACAAAACCTCTACAGTGAACATTCAGCTCAGATGTTGCTGAAGTGCACAAAGAAGGATTCATCGCATCAAGCCTTCAAAGCATACAGAATTTAGTGCATTAAATAATATATTATCCAAGCTCTTCCAGTTCTGGGAACAACATGGCATCTCAGCATAGCCCTCCATCTTTGGTTTTGTCTTTGCTCCCTCAGAAACAGAATAACACTGCATGCATGTTATTTTTAACTCTCTTTCCATACAGTCCACTCCTGTGCAACCAATATCCTCCAAGACTGAATCCCAGTCAATCACTTAACCTCTGACAAGTCTGTCAGGGAAGGAGACAATGAAAAGTGAAGTCCTGGATGCCTCTAAAGAGTTAAGCTTGAAAACTCAGGAGTGGAGAGGACTTTCCCCACTTCATGAAAGTATAGACCAGACAATACAGTAGAGCCTTACTTCAAGCTGAAAGCAGGTGAAACAGTCTTCCAACACTATAAAAAGCTGTTAAAGCTAAAAGGAGCAGTAGTTAACAGAGATGAACACCAGAGGAACAGCTTTACAATAAAATATTCTCCATCAAACTTCCTCTTTCATCACTATACAGTAGTTTCCAGCTTCTTTTCTTACTAAAACCACCCTGTGGCCCTTCATGAGCCCTAAAACCAGTTCTCTAAACCACAGACAAAAGGAGTACCTGCCTTGATACAAGCAGCTGGAGACTGCAGGCGGGCCTACAGAGCCCTCTCTTCCCACACACACCAGCAACTGACTGGACAGCCTTGGCAGAACAGCAGTCATCATTTTACCAACATTTTATGTAGATTTTACTAAAATTTTATTTCACAGAGTTGCACAAAAGTTCTGTACTGGATGTAAAACTCCCTATTCATCAACTTTCAAATCTGTTCTATTAAACACAAAATGAAGAAGATAAGAATATGGTTATAACCCATAAAACATGAGCAGTCTTGATTACAATTGTGATTATTATTATATTCCTTTTAAATATTTCAGTTAAGATCTACAATATTTCTATGAAATATTTATGATAATTTACATTCATCAGCTTGAGTCCCAATTTTTAAGATTAGCCCCATGGTAGGAGTATGCAGCACCGTGATTGTGTATGCCTGGCAATTGCCATTTATTACTGAAGAGTCTTGGGGTTCTGCATAGAACTCAGAATCATAGAATCACCAAGTCATAGAATCATAGAATCATAGAATGGTTTGGGTTGGAAAGGACCTTCAAGATCATCGAGTTCCAACCCCCCTGCCATAGGCAGGGACACCTTCCACTAGACCAGGTTGCTCAAAGCCTCATCCAACCTGGCCTTGAACACCTCCAGGGATGGGGCATTCACAACTTCTCTGGGCAACCTGAGCCAGTGCCTCACCACTCTCACAGTGAAAAATTTCTTCCTGTTATCAAATCTAAATCTGTCCTCTTTCAGCTTATAACCCTTATCCCTTGTCCTCTCACTACACTCCCCGATAAAAGAGTGTTTCCTCATGTTTCCTGTAGGCCCCCTTCAGGTACTGGTAGGCTGCTATTAGGTCTCCTTGGAGCCTTCTTTCTCCAGGCTGAACAACCCCGACTCTCTCAGCCTGTCCTCACAGGGGAGGTGCTCCAGCCCTCTGACCAGTTTCGTGGCTCTCCTCTGGACTCTCTCCAACAGGTCTAGGTCTTTTTTATGTTGTGGGCCCCACATCTGAACACAGTACTCCAGGTGGGAGTCAGTCTTCAATGAGCAAACTTTCTGCTACCTTCAGCTGAGACATCAGAGCAGGCAATTAGGCTTCAGGCTTGCAAACAGGTTCCTGTGCTGAACAAAGAGAAGTCATCACTCATCACGACTCTTCACAGGCTGGAAACCAAGAAAGCCTTTGCAGAAGTGAAATTTAATGTGCCTAATAAATTCATTCTCTTTGCTACAGAAAAAAATAATTAAGACAAATAATTAGGCCATTTCCATTTTAAAATTAATACTGACTATGTAAGTGGATGGTTTTCACAAGTCAGTTTCCAAATTTTAGCAACTGCTGTTCATGTAAATCAACACCAAATATAAACGAGCTACCGTGCAAAAGTAGACAGCAGATGTTACAAGTAGTAATTTTCCTTTCTTATCAAAATCAGAGTAAAACTCTATTTATAAGCAAAAACAATCTGTACAGAAACTCTACTGTATGTGTGAAATGATTTTAAAATTTGCCCACAACCATAAGCCCAAGTTTTCTAACAATTCTAGAACAGCAAAGTAACAGCATACTACACAAGTACTCAAATTGTTGAGATAATACTGTCAAATCTCCATTTCAGAACATGTTCACATTGTATTTTCAAAATAAAATATCTGCTGAAACACTCAGGGATGAGACATGAAATTCCATGGTTTTGGTTTTTCTTTTTTTTTTCAGTTTGAAATTGTAGCTCCTGCTGTAATCAAATGGAGTAGTTTATAAAAATAGACCAAAAGAAACTAAAAATCCAAGTAGCGAGTTCCACATATTCCTTAATTCTCTTTTATAGTGTCATCTTTCAGATACTGTGGATGTTATCTTTCTCTAATAATTACAACAGAGTATGGGATACTTATACTTCCCAAAGTAGTATCTTTGGAAGTAATATATTACAATTACTAATTATTTTAGTAAATTGTCTGTCACTAATTAGAACATCTGTTAAACTATCATTGTTGGATCATTTGATTTATTTTGTTCAATCTTACACTAACCTGATGAAAACAAGAATATTTCAGGAACATTCCTACTGTCAGTTGCAACACACTTCCATTCACAAACCACAGGTTTCTAACTGCTGCTGGGTTTCATCATGCATATTTCATAGAAAAATGATTGAAAAGTTAGCCCCATCAGACTTAATGTGTGTGCAAATATGGCAGTACTACTTAGCTTCTAATGTATGGAGGAAAACAATAGACACCTAACCTTATGAAAGAATCCTTAGAATAAAGCTGTTTCCTCTCAAGTAGAGGATCACCAGAGCAGCCAGTATCAATCAAGAGCAAGGAAGGTGATAGGTGTGTTTATTGCGCTTTAGCCATTTGCTTCAGGTATTTTTGATTACAGAAAGATATAAGGTTCACTGGAGAAAGCATTTTGCATTGACAAACACACACTCATCAATGAAGAGAGATGAATAGGTCTTACTCCTCAATGAAGCAAAAAGAAGCCAATGGCATAACATGAAACATTTCCAAGGATGTGATACTTCATTTACATACTTCATCTAAGACAAATGGCAAGACTACCACCTGAAAAACAATTTTAAAGATTTAATCTTGTCTTTCTTCAGTGTGTATCTTAAGTTTCTCAGCTCCCAACACATTATTCATGTTAGCTACAGACTAAGTATCCACAGATGCTTCACAAACCACATGATAACATGGTACCCTGTGGTCAGGAGAGGAAGAAGTGTCTACTAGCAAGCAGTAATGAGCTAGAAGGCTCTCAGACAAGCAACAAGATGTTGGACACCATGCCTGTACCTTGAGAGTATCAGATACATAGGTGCCAGAACCCAGTAGTACCCATATACTCAATCATAATCCCACCTATGCTTGCGAGCTTCAAATGAGTACAACATTTTTATTGGCATTCCCAGGAAGTTGCCCCCTTGACACTAAGTTCATCCTCATCTGTATTTAATTCTTCACAGTGTTTAGGGAATAATGTGAATCTGTCACTAAAAAGTGAAAATAGGCATATGGGGAAAACATAACTTTCCCATCGCTTCTCTGGGCCATGTAGCGTGCCTGCTGGGCAGCTTGACAGAAATCCAAAGATCCTTCTGATGTTTAAACACATCTTTTGTGAAAGGCATGTTTAAAGAAAGTGTTGCAGGACTAATGATTTAGAGATTTCTCCTCAAGTGCTAAATTTCTGATAGACATCACATCACAAACTTTCTGCAGATAACCCATTTAGTTGCTTTTTTCACTCAAAGGAGTATTAGCTGATTCAATGTGTCACCTTTCTTATCGGAACTTATTTCAAAGCCCTGAGTGCCAGCAGATCTAGCAGATGCATCAGCTGAAACATGCTTAGTGTTTACTTCAAGTATTAAATTGTGCTTCAGCCTTAACAGCATCTTAATATGAGCCCAAAGTAGGCATGCTTAACCCGTAACCGCATTGAAAGAAGGGCCTTTGTACCTCTCAGTAAGCTAAACATACTGAACCTGGTACCTCACAGATTCATGGCCCTGTACAAGTCAGGAACTAACTTTTACAGAGCTCCATCCTTCATAAGAGTATGAGTCAGAAACATGGAAAAGCTCCCTTCTTGCTACCAATGAACAGCTGAAGACAGTCCAGAAGCTCATGCCCACAAATGCATCAAAGACACTAAAGATGTCTGCCAGTGTGACTACAGAGCCCCATATCACAGCATCATCCTAACAGATTAGAGATGACACAGCATGAGTTCAGAGTGGTACAAGATCGGCAGCAGCCTAAGTGTCTAGAAAGACCTATCAGGACTTAAGGGAAAGAAAAACTATGTGGAAATTTGCCCGCTTCCTTTGCTAAAAGCAAGAAGCTAGAGCATGAAAAGAAGCTCATCTCTGTGGAGCTTAAAGGGTCCGAAAATTTCCTTGCTAGCAGACAGAGTAAAGCCAGTAAAAGGAGAGAGAGCAAGGGAAAAGGAGGAGATTTTCCTGATTTAGAGAGGCAATTGGTTCCTTTTTGACCAAGTTCTGTATGCTTGCTGGCTTTTCCTTTCCCCGGAATCAGACAGGAAAAGAGAGAGACTGCTTTCCTCTCCTCTTCCTCAATATTAAAACTAAGTAAGCCCTGACAGCATTTTCTTCTCTTCATTTAAGGATCCAGCACAAACTAAATGAGCAGTAGTTTCCCTCCATATGCCCCAAGGCAGGTCCTGAGTAAGGAGGGTGCTATTGAAGAGAGGAGCCCACCATAGTGTTCAGCAGTGCCCATGCGTGTGTCGGCCTCCTAGGGAATGCTAATTCCCATGCAGGCAGCCAGTCTCCTGTACACAGCCCTGACACAACAGATGATGTGATGTCACTGCCACAGAAGGTCAGCATCCACATGACACTCTACCAAAAAGAGCTGGCAAGCCCTCGTTGCTGCTTTTGGCAATCAGCTTCAATAGAACATAGGACATTAGCCCTCATCTACTGAGAGAGGCATTATTGTATAAAGCTAGTGGATATTTCTCCCTCTTGCATAATGAAAATAATGGGAAACACAATGTCCCCTGGACATTCAGAATAGAAATGTAGTTTCCAGATAACAGAGTCACTACAGCACTTGACTGGTGCTAAAGCTTAGTAACCGAACAAATGTCTTTCTATCTTTAGGTTTTTAAGTCATATCCAACATGGAATGAGAGTAGCTGTAAATTATTACCATGTATTATTGTGCCATGGGCTATTCCTTATGAGCAGTTAGTCTCAAAGCATTCCCGTTTGTCAACAGGAAAATAGTCACTGGTGATTTTCTCAGGCTGAAAAAGGAAAAGAGCTCATAGGCTTTTGATTCCCATATATTTTTATACCAAAGAAGATGCTGTTAGATCCATCCTCACAAACAACAAGCCTAATGTTTTCTTCAAAGATGAATCCACTACCATAAGGATTTCATTCTCTGTCAGTGTCATGCATCAACTGCCACCCTCTCCCAGTTATGTGGAAAATCAATACACATCCCCTCCCTGTGTTATAAAGCCCAAGCATCTTTCGTGCTGTATTCAGTGGTATTTTGGAAAATCCTTATCCCTTCCAGTGCCAGATCCAAGCCACAAACTGCACAGTGATGTCACTGACTACCTGCCCAAGTCTGCACTACCTCCCGCACGTTGTTGATAGGATGAATAACGTAACAAAGAGTACTCTGCTTCAGCATGTCCAACCCCACCAGGTAGCGACAGCCTTTAGAAACACACGGCATGTCCACAGAGTGATGTGCAATGCCCATGAAAAGACATGTTCTTTGAGAATATGACAGGAAGTTTGTAAAAAGTTCACAGAGTGTGTAGCATTGACAATTTCTACAGTGGCTTCTGGATGGAACTGTCAACAGCCGTTCATCACCATACATGTCCTTTGGTCCAGGTTCTCTGTACACAGCTA
This sequence comes from Pterocles gutturalis, assembly GCF_000699245.1. Taxonomy (NCBI): domain Eukaryota; kingdom Metazoa; phylum Chordata; class Aves; order Pterocliformes; family Pteroclidae; genus Pterocles; species Pterocles gutturalis. The sequence continues at coordinate 33,595 of NW_010113372.1, read as the reverse complement.
CACCTCTACTTTCAGATAGGCCATTATTTTGAAAGACTCTTGCAGCTTAAAGACTCTTTGCTTCTTTGAAGAATATTTTTCCTTTTGCTGTCCTGCCATCCAAGGCAGCCTTCATACACACAAAAGCTTGATCTCTAGGGACTTTGTGAATTCAGTGTTCCAAATAGTAAGCTCCCTTACTCAATTAAATACTTTGGGTTTAGCTTTAAAAATAACTGCAAAGTTAATCTTTCTGAGCTCTGCATTCAACGTTGAGAAGCATACTGAAAGAGGATCAATGCCCTCTTTTTCCTACTCATACAAGCCTCGCTACAGATACCGAACCAGACAGAATTTCTGTAAGGTGATGTACTGGTGTTACTCTGGAGTAGGTTGACATCAAAAAGTTGACTCAAAAGCACAGCTTTTCAGGAGAATAAAAATTCATACGCTTACAAAGTTGGATGTTCTTTTCATTTAGTGCCACAAAAGTGATGGTCTGCTCTGGATTAGGTTAGTGTTGAGATATTGATGCAGAAGCTTCAGCAAAATGTGCTTTCATAGCAAATACAAGACAAAAATTGGTCTCTTCAAATTTGACCTTAAATGGCGACGTTCTCCCTGTGTTAGAGATCCTCATCAGATGGACCACCTTCTATATCCAGTCAACCCAAGACATCTGAGCTCAAACTTCAAGATTGACAAGGGTGTCAGCAATGTCAAAGTCTCTGATGCGTACTTCTAACTCTGAGTGAGTCAACTCTCATGTTCTTGTTCTACTAGACTAACTAGAGTATTAGTTGATTTTAAGTACTGCAATGCAAAGATAACAGGCAGTAGTCTCATTCAAACTACTGTTCCAGTTTGAAGACCTGTTAAAACTATTCAATATGGTTTAAAAACTGATCACAGTGAGTCTTCTTACAAACTTTCAAATTATTTAAATGGTTTCTGTACAGTTTTGCTAGTTTATGAAGAGTTAACCAGTAGTCCATTATCCATTGTATGCATTTGTGACACAGCGTAATAAAGCAAGTGTAGAGTCAGATATAATTTTATCTTTTAACATTTATTGGCATGTTTGTATTGATTTTGTCAAAAATTCTCAATTAAAGCAACATTACGTCACACTTCCAATATGATTCATAAACAACATTTTCACATTTCCAATATGGTTAAAAACTTCTATGAAAAGCCTTGATGAAAGGTTAGGACGAGGTCCAAACAGACATTGGAGATGAGCTTTCAAACAGATAAATCAAGACGTGTTTTCCTAGCTGCTATGTGATACGAAGTATTTGATGTACTTTATAAAAGCATTGAAGCTGGATGTTCCATTTCGCAGAGAGACTGAAATTACATTTTTGTAACTCTGGAAATTTTGTCTCTTTGCTGATTGGTAAAAGTATAAGCTGTGCTCTTTCTTCAGTGTAAGCAGTTTATAGAAAAAGGCTATGTAAGCGTCTGAGGATGGCTGTTTAATACTTCAGATGTGCTATGAAGCCTAGACCATGAAGATGATTACACACAACACTTTGAATAATTATTGCCTTTAAGAGTTTTTGGTATGGTAGTATGTAGTGGATGCACCACTTCTTGCTCCAAATATTCTGAGATGTCTGCTGTTTCATTGGCTTCAGTGTGGCAATGGGAACATAATTTTTTATAGACTAACTTAATGCTAGGAAACACTGCTGGCTTATGGAGCAAAACAAAAAAGTTGTTCAACTTCAATGCTTTCACATTTCACAACAAAAAAGGTGATCTGGAAAACTTTTACAAAGCTGACATTTTCCTCTGAGAGCAGACTTGATTTCACAGTGTTTCCCATCACTTTATCAGTGGCATACATCTGATTTCAAATTAGTTACAGAGATTTGTAAGTGATGGAATGCTCTGGGGAAATCAGGACCAGTGCTTTTAGCAATGATAAGCTAAAATTAAAAGAAAATTAAATTATTTTGCAGCAAGGTAAGAAAAACTGTGAGAAAAAAAATTCCACGGACAAAAAAAAAAAAAAAAAAAAAAAAAAAGAAAGAAAAGAAAGAAAAAAATACAGTCTATCTCAGAGGCACAAGTAAATTTAGTAAAAAACTTTACTGTTTCATGCTGTGTGGGAGTCTTCTCCTGATGCCAAAGAACTGCCCATTTCTATTTCGTCCCCTCAGTGCTGTACGTACTCAATATACCCAATAACTTTCACTCTGATTTTGCAACATGTATTCTCTCTGGCCCATGGCATCAGAGATAATGCTGAAAATATTTTGAGAGCAAGAAAATATTTTGAGATCAAGAATTTACTTCCTTAAATATCTGAGCCTGATTCTTCACAGCCGTGCAAAGTTATTTAAAACTCTCTACAGTTGCAGTGGGTGTTTTTTGGTTTGTGGGGTTTTTTTCGCACGTTTACACGACTAGTGTACTAGGGTTGCCCATGGCCCTAGAAACTTTCTGTGCCCAGACGCAGTTTCCTTCACCCCCACCTCAATTTTATAATCTAACCTGGAGGGTCTTGTGGCCTTTGAACTGCAGTGCACCTGCCATGTCAGCCTCTGGTTTTCACCTGTTTTCTGAAATCGCCAAAGTGCAAAGTACTAGACAGTGGAGAGTTAGGATCTTAGTTTCCCACCTGTAACAGTAGCCTGAGGAATTTTGCTTCAGCTCACTCTTTAGCTGATTTTCCTCTGCTTATTTCCAAGCCTTGATGAACCCCCAAAAGCTACTAAAGCAGGACCCCTACTTTCTTTCAACTCTTGAAGCCCCTTAAGTAACCCAACTGCCAGCAAAAAAATTTACTTTTATTGACTTACTTGGACTGTACTTGAGAGCCTCAGTGGAGAAAGATGCTGTTTCCACTGTCTTTAAGAAAAGTCTTGGTGAAATTAGATGAATTACACTGAAAATAACATTGCCTTTAGGGTATCACACACACTAGAAAATTTGAGGGATCACCTCTCCATGTAAACTAGAATTTCAAATTCCAAAACAAGATGCTGGTATTCAAATAGCTTCATTAAGAAGGCACCAAACACATTAAAGATCTGTTCTTTTTTCTGGCCACATTTCAGAATGAGAAAGTAAGAGTGTGTTTATAACAGCTGACAACTCAAAGCTTGAGCATTGGAAAGCAAAGCCTTATTTACAGAGCTCTTCCTGGATGTCTTAATAAAAATACTCAAAGCTTTTCATTTTATGTGCACCACGTGGATTCAAGTACACCGATAAGGCAGAGCACATTGAAAGCTGAGAAGGCAATAAGCAGTGAAATCTGCTAACCTTATATTTTAGCAGAAAATAAAAAGTGACTTGTAAACAAACTCTTAGTTTTCAAGGATTGAAGTAGAGACAGACATTAAAGTATTGAAGCTTTGTGCCGCTCTGAACTTTTATCTCTACAATTTACAAGAAAGACTACAACATTTGACTAAAATCTACAAAGTTTAAGCAAACACGAGAATCAGAAGAGTAAAAGCAGGAAGGTCCATGAAACAGCACTTTACAGACATTCACCCACATGATAAGGGTTGCAATTTGTGACCTTCATTATCATCATTATTGATAAGAATCCTCTAATATATTTTTCTTCTGAAGTATTATTTTTACACATTTGAAAGCCTATCAGATCAGCCTGGTGTCAGATCTATTCTAGCACCAGATTTCCAATATGAATAGATTATCCAAGTATGCCTTTATTGAATACTCTCTCTTTAAAGAAAAACTAGATGCAAACCCAGCCAAGGTGACCACAAACTACTTGAAAAACAAGTCTGAAAAAATTAAATACTGTTAGTTCAGAAAAAGCAAAATAGCATTTAAAAGCTCTCCCATTTAGAGTAATCTTGATCTTAATTCACCTTGTTTACCTTCTTATCTTAAAGGTCAGCTTTTTTTTTCCAGTAGTAGGATTCATTCACTAGGTAAAATATGTCAAACCTGAATATATCAAATTTTTTTGGACTACAGGGTTTGAGGGCTTTCAATTACCTTATTGTCTGCAATGGTTGGAACTTGCTTTTTTATTGTAAAATAACTACCATTAGTTTGTTTGCCTTTAGGGAAATCCATACTCAGTAATGAATTTATGCTCCAGCATAAGCAGATACTTAAAATTCCAAGGCAAATGTATAGTGCATCATTCAAACAACTTTGTCAACAGTGCACAACTTTAATTTGTTGTGTTGTAGTAAGCAGCATGTAACTTATGACTGCATAGACTGGAAATGTATTCCTCTGTGAACTTACAAATTATAATTGCAATTGAAAATAACTGATTTTGTGAATTACAGTGGTACATAAAGTTAACATTGGTAGATATCATATTTATTTACATTATAGTCTAATATAGGCACCAAGAAATTAGTTTGGACGTCTTAGAGTGTTTCACTGCTAGGTAATTATTCATAATTCATAATACTGCCAAATTAAAGAACAGTATTTGGGCATGAGATAACTCTAGCAGCTCTCTCATGGAAAGCTTATACTTTCTTTAGTATACAGCTGTCCCACTGCTGCTATCAGTATGGGAAATATCCAACGTTAGTGAAATTTAAAGACTGAGTTTGCTTTCATGGAGGTTTATGCACATACCAGAGCTTCATTGGAGCACCATATACCTAAGTGAAGCATCCTTTCTGTGTGAATCCCAGAACAAAGCAGGCATTTCCATGACAAAGGTGAATCCAGCATAAGAAACATACTCCACTTCAAACACGTCTTATTTAAATACAGCAAGGGAAGCAAAACTGTTCATTCTAAAGATGTAGACAACATGGATTCTTTGGAAACTTGTTACACCTATTTGACCTGTTTGGTGCTAGGATAACAGCACTGTCCAGCTGCAACCAAAATGTTTGCTCTTAAAGAACTCTGATAACACAATATACTGCAACTCGGCTAAGCCTGTAATTAAAAAGCTGAAATCACCACCACATCTGTCAGTTAACTAGTCTCCCAATGAAACAAATGTCAACAACACATTGCTACGTAGTTTATTTTTCAGCAAAACAAAAAGGGTTGTTCTACTGACTAGACTCTGTTCTCATAGTAGTAAGTACCCATAAATGCACTATTGTATGCCAACATACATTTCATTCAAATGCACTTGAAAATTTTGTTGTATTATCATTCTTTTAAACACAAGCAATATAATTTATCTCATTTCAACTTTGGATACAACATAAAGCAGATCTTCCAGTCATGAAGAAAAATAGAATTGAATGCATGCTACATCTTGTCTAACCAGCATTTACCCACAAAAACTATTTTTCATTTTAAAAATTTTCTTCTGAACAGAGCTAATCCAATGAGCAACAAAGATATAAATACATGTGATGTGCAAAAATATTACTCCAATTACAGCAGTAAAACACATAACCAGTCTTAAAACACTTTGAAAAATAAAACATTGTATTTCTGAGAGCCAAACACAGAGGTATGTTAAGTGAATAATAAAAACACACTTGTGTGTACTAATTGGATAATGACATATATTGCTTTGACTGTCAGTTACCACTGTGCCTTTAAAAGTTCCTTTTGTTAAGCATGCAATTTCACTGTTAAAAATGAATAAAAACCTCTGCAACTGCCTCAAGACAGCCTTGCATATGGTACAGATCTAACTTCAATGCTACTTAGAAAATAATACCCATTGTAAGTCTTTGCACTTTACATTTTCATTTACTTTATATGCGTCTAGGCTATGTTCAATTTTGGTTTTTTAAAAACTTTTCTGAAGCCTTGACAAAGTTTATAGGGAGAACAATGCACATGGTATTAATCCATTCTGTATTTTGGTTAAAAAGAGTAGAGTTTGCAGAGTCTCTGGTCTGGATTACAAATCCTTTCACTGTAAGAAAGCCCTGTGCAAAGCTGCTTCCGATTTGCCACCAAGGCAAAGCTGTCCTCTAGTCCTCCCTGCAACTGAAATCCACAAGTAATGGCACAGTTTTTGACCTGCTCTCATGTCTCATGCTGCGTCTCCCCAGGCACTCTGACGAGTGGTTCAGACTCCTGTCACCCAGGCAGGGACACTAGTCAAAATTAATCTAAATCCTGAAGCAATCTCTCACCTCAGTGTTGGCGCGACTGATCAAGTCTGCATCTCACATGTAGACAGACCCCAAATCAGCATTTTTGCATGCCTGTGTCTGCGTGCAAATTTTTTATCACCACTCCGAGCTCAAGGCTATCAAAGCTACTAAAAATTTAAAAGCATGCATGGATGGAGAGGAGGGGGACGAAGGTAATTTCAGGTACTCAGACCGAAGTTTACCCTCCACTCCCTATGAGCTGAGGCAAGGAAAAAGAGCCACTACAGACAGGACACACTCCCAGAGTTTTCGACCAGCCCCTTGCCTTTGCTCACACAACCTAACTGGGGAGCATCCTCCACCTGTACCGAGACCTTTAGCATCAAGTCACAAAACACAGATGTGACAACAAGGTACGCCCCAAAACACGAGCAATCACCAGTGCCGGATCAAACCTTCAAAGGATCGCCCGGCTAGTTAGAAAAAAACACTGAACCCTGAGGTACCATTTCCAGTGCACTTAAAAATCCTCACTCTTTGCCCTTCACCTCCTCCTCCAGCCCCTGCTCGCCTCCGAAGCGACTGAGCCCACACTGTCCTTTCCAGGGTCTGGGAGCCTGTTTCCTCACCAGTGCCTAGAAAATCCCCAGCCAAGTTCGCCCACCGCGCTCTCCCGCTGCACGCCTTAACCTTACCCTGAGGAGAGGGCAGGCAGCCTTCCTCCCCGTGCTCGGCAGTCCGGCTGCGTGCAGGGCGCAGAGTGATGGAGAGCAGGGAACTCTTCAGTGATAATCAGCGCTGAGAGGCTGCTCCTGTGAATAGTGTACATCCTGTAGCAGCAGGCTCTGTTTCTAGCAGCTGGCAGCAGCCTTCGCAGGAGCAGTGATGAGCACAGCTTGAGATCTTCCACAATTAACCAAATATTGTATAGCGGCAACAAATCAACAACTAAAACCCAGCTCGCAAATAAAAGAAAAGTACAATTTCAGACGGGAGCTGAAAGCTTAAGTCACCGAATGCTACATTTCTTCTTCAAGATTATTCCAGCAAGCTCCTTCTGCTATTTTTACTGTACCATAATGCACTAGGTCTGGCTTTTACCCTATTGAAAGAACATGAATATATTATTATCCACACAAAAGAGCAGGTTATTGTTTATGAATTACCAGCCTTCCCAGCAACAAAGGCTATTTTCATAAGAAAACTCAATTTCATTTTAGCTCCAATTTGATTACCAGCTGAAGAAAAGCAGCCCTGCTCCTAAACCTCAAAGGATTTTTATTCATACCATTGAATGGGCTTTATTGCTTCCTTTTCAAAACTGATGTAGAAAGCTTTTAGAGTAAAACATTGACAAAAAATTATTGCGCTGCTATTTTGTGCAATAACAGAGCTGAAGAGGGGCAATGATTTCTCAGTCATCCTTCAGTGTACTTCAGAACAGTAAAGGCTGGAATTAATGACAGACCATAGAGAGGAGCTAAGCCAAGGTCTCACAATGCATGTCAAATCTAAATGATCACTATACATTGAAAAGACCCAAAAAAGCCTGCAGCTGATTGATTCATGGCTTTCACAAGAAAGACAGGCTTGAAGAGTTTATTGCACCACAATTTACTCTGAATTATCATAAAAATGAATGTAGAGGCTGAATGTCACCCCGGCACACTCCAAAAACACACATCCAGGGACAAAGTTCACCCAGGAATTATAGCAGTGCTGTTCATGCTACTATAGTTAAGGGTCTGTCACTTTTCTCCTATTATAGGGGGTTTTAGCTCAGCTGTAAAGCTGTGCTCCAGAATAAAACTTGACACAAAGGTCTCATTTTGAGGGAATATAATTTTTTTAAACAAATGTAAAAGAAAAAAAAAAAAATAAAGCACAACCTTCCTGGCTGTTTTTAAGTTAAACATTTCTGAAAGCTGCTTGCTAATTTCTGAGGCTTTTTAACAATTGTATAACTCAAGATTGGGTTTAGGATTTGATTTTTTTTTCTGTAAGAAATAAAAATTAAGCTGTCAGATCATAAAGGGCACAAATTTGTTTTGCTGTATTAGATGAAAAGATTTTTAAATTACAGATTTTTTTAAAATGGTTTCTAGAGCGTGTATGATAGAAGAATGGAATTGAACTGTTAGTACATGGACTTTGCCAAAGACACCTGGATACTGCATTATGAAAGCAGCCTCTGTACCACTAGGATTTGAATTGGCTCAGTCACAAAAGTAAGAAGTCTCCAAAAAAATTCACATACAGCAGATCAGAATTACTCAAATGCAACACATTTAAGACTACTGATTCTGAGACAATTTATCTCTCTTTACAGAGCTACAGTAAAAATGTAATTAATTCATCTTCATCTTTCGATGGTTTGACAACAACTTTTGAAAAGGACAAGAGGGAAATAAACTGCAGTTGCTACCATAAGTCCCATTTGGGGCTCTTTGACTAACACAGAAACTTTGAAACCTCAATTAGTTTTACAAGTAAACCAACAATTCTCAGCTCATGTTATATTCCTACTTTTTAATTCATTGTGTATTTTTTAACATTACTTGGCCTGAGCAGAGACACACATTTAAGGCATTCCTCTCAATCTCGTATTAATTTTGTGGACCAAAAGGCTGTCTTTGGGTGGTGGTCACTCATAACTATAGTGGAGCCCAACCCTGGGATTGCAGAATAATCTGAAAGTCCTTTCTGATTCTTTTGCAGGATGGGCTCAGCTCATGCTAAAGAGCTGAAAGAGTTCAGCTCTTACTAAAGGCAGATGCTGCTCCTAAGGCTCATATCTAGGGGTCCAAATCCATTAAAGGTTAAAGGGGTTTGGTTCTTGCTGCTCACTTCAGTGAGTCACAGTTTCTGTACTGGGATGATCAGACTGCAAAAGTCCTTTGTGGAATGCAAATAGGAAAAAAATTAACCTGTTCTTGCAAATTTTGGTATAGAGTACTTTCACTGGAACATATCTAGAGAGCTTATAAAAGCAAAAGAAGCCTGAAAACACATGCTTCAGCACCAGAAGGAGCACGTACATCAAAAAAACTGTATTTTGAGTAAAATATCACAGTTTGGTTTTGTCACAGCTCTTTCTCAGAGTCAGGTAGCTCCTTACATAATGCAGTGTACACACAGACCACTGTCAACTCACAGAAGCTGAGTACAAAGAGGTATTTTAAAATTCCTGTATATGGCTATACTTGTTACACAGTCTCATCCTACTCACATCTTCAAGTGTTTTCATTTTTTTCCTTTTATTTTTTATTGCGTTTGAAACTTCTCTGAAGAGTTGGTGGCAATGGCTATGCATTCCCTTGAGACACAACTGAATGCTGGCAAACTGATGCAAGAAACACTGGAAAATTTCGTGTCTGGACCAAGAAAAAAAAAAAAAAGAAAGAAAAAAAAGAACGACACAAACCATGAACAATTACTCAAATAGTTTTCAAATTCAAAAAAGTTCTAATGCCATACTGGTTTAACACCCATAAAACACTGAGAAAGTTGCATGCTTGCACAGGTATGCCTGAGTAAAGAGAAGGTGGCTACAACCACTTACATTCTGAAAAATAGTAGCATTTAGGGAAGTATGCTGTAACTACTGAAAAATATTTGTTCAGATACAGCAATTCCAGTTTGTGTTCACTAGGTTTGTTGGTAGACCAAGGCATTAAGAGTATCTGTACAACGCCACTGTCCCAGGGACACAATTTTTACCACGAATTATTATATTCTTGCCACTATTTCTGTGTGAAAAACTACTGAAGATCAGAAAACTATCGAGCATCAAAAGAGATCTCATACCATTGCATAAAGCATTTAAATGTGTGTATGAGTGCACATGCAGACGATGAAAGTGGCCTCCATATATATCCACACACGAAATCTCACCGGTTTTCAGTATTCCTATAATTTGCATGTATCTATTATACGCAGTCACGCGCATGTGCACATTTTTGTTTACAGCAGATGCTTTCTGAAAATATCTTTTGTCTCTAACCCCACATTTTTTAAATATAGAAGATCTGACAGACTAGGGAAGTCTTACAAATAGACAAGATATCAGGCTGAGTTGACACAACGTTTGGACCTTCTTGGACATGGCTGTACCCTGCCTATTCTCCCACTTCTAAATAGTTACTGTCATCGCTTGGGACATGTAACAGTCAGGGCGGGTGTGAAAAGCCCCATCACACAAAGCACCAGGCAAATCAGCAGCAAACAGCCTGCTGCTGCCTATTTTAAAGCCCATAATGCAGAGACATGGCAATGTTTGACACAGCACTAAAGCAGGGGACAGCTTACTTGTGTAAAAGAGAGACTGGAGGTGGACACCTGTGATGGGCTTCAGTCCCTCAGCATATGTGAGAGCCTGACATTGTGGAGCAGGGAATTGTCTTTGAATGCAACAGTCATGGATATGCATTAAGTGCTCTGGCAGGACAACAGGAAAAAAGGAAAAAGCCTCAGGGCTCGTCCACACCATTTCGTTAGAGCACTGCACAGGGAAAGCAAGAGAAGCTGCCAAGCCATCAGATGTGGCTTTAAACAAGAGATGTTTGAAGTGAATGGACTTGCTTCTACCAGGTCTTCCTCATTAATCTTTCCATGAGGTCAATAAAGAGCCATTTCTCTCATACATTCATCCTTTGACAAAATATGATTGGCATGCCCTTAAGCACACAGAAGAGCAATACCAACAGAGGGTTTCCAGCAGATACTGCCCTGTCCCAGGCCTCTTCCTCCTCCTGTTTCATCTTTCCACAAACCTTTGCCATAGACCCTTTTGGTGTTTCCTTCCTCATCTGGTCTAACTTCAGCAGCAGCCTTAAACCCTTTCCAGTCACATCCTCCCCTCCAAGTAAAGGCTTTGACTGTCCCTGCAGGTCCTGACCCTCCTTTTCCCTTCCCCTGCTCTCACTTAAGAGACCGCCATGAGAGTGGAGAGCCCTAATGCAGGAGAGAGGGCGAATAAGCATCTCTGGGTGCAAACCTGGGATGCAAATGCTGCCCTTACCTCACAAAAAAAAAAAAAAAAAAAAAAACCAAAAAAACCTTACGTGCCCAGCCTGTCAGAACTTGACTAGCAAAATCACTATTTGACCAATACGGAAAAACTGTGTCCTTTTTCAAAAGGAGGTGACAAAGTCATTTTAAACTGTTTGAACCAGCTAGTATTAGGCAATCCCTCTCCTTCTGAAGATAGGCTTTCTGTTTCATCATTGCCTTACAAGTGTCAGTGACCTTTCTGCTCCCTCAGATCACAGGGCACGTTACACTTCAGCACCCAAGAGATGAGAAAGACCTTACAGCACAGAAGTTACACCCAAGAGACCACAGAGGCCTCCTACAGCCAAAGGGTGAGGGAGAGGTACTGCAGAACTTCAAATTATAGCTTCATTTATTCTTTTTATACTATCTCCAATAGTACTATTCTTTTTTACACTATCTCCTAGGATCAGACAGATTTAATTAAGTCCAATTAACGTATTAGCTGTTTATTATACCATGTATATTTATTTTGTCTGCTCTCTAAGAATGGTCTTAGACTTACCCCTTACCTAAAACAAACATCCTCTCAAATTTTTTATTCTGCCTACTGCTGAGCCTTCCAGCAGCCTTTCAGCCAGTACAGCTGCTCCCTTGCTCACCAGTCAGTGGGACTCTCAGGCAGAGATCAGAGACCTCTACTCAGTCTTAAGTCCATAAAGAGGAGAGAAGAAGCAGAAGTCGGTACAGACTGGCTAAAAGTACTAGCATTGTGCAGGTGAGGAGGTAAATAAGTGTTCATCAGCACCTTTGTTTTTTCCCCCTAAGAGGAGGGGCGTGTGATGGGACCTTTGAAAAAAAAGCTGAGAAGTACCTTGTCGTTGATGTTTGCATTACTGCAGGAGGTGGGAAAACTACTGGGGGATTTGGAGCCTATTATATCAAACAGAAAACGTTCTCTGGCATGGGGGATGGGCAGCCCAAAGCAGATACAAATGGACGTGGGAGCAGGAGGAGACAAGGCTATATTGTCAGCAGTGTTGTTGGCCGTGGTCTCCCAGGACATCAGGCCCTTAATCACATTCATGGTTTTGTAAGCATTCCTGAAGACTCTGATTTTCAGGTGGAAACTGGATCACAGTTTGTTACTGGTGGAAAGTAACCAGCTTTTCAATTAGAGTGGGACAGAAGTGTACATAACCCACTGCGAGTTTTTGTTATCACAGAGACAGTCAGATCACGTGAACCTAAAACCCAGTTCAAGTCTTTGTAAGGATACAGGTGATTGTCTGCTACTTGGCAGAAATCCCATCTCCCTCACCAGAAAAGTAACTTTACTTTAGAAAAGTAAATACTATTTATTAGAAATGCTTTTTAAACTTAGAAAGCAAAACTCTCTGTGCTAGTTAGCTGGCAGAAAAACCCAAGCAAAATAATGTAAAAAGAATGTAAAGAAAGACTGGCTGTCAGTGGGAGGAATATTCAAAGACAGAATGGAAAAAAAGCAAGCTCAGTTCAAAGGAAGGTTGTGACAAATGACTGCCTGAAGTAGATTTAAATGGAAGAAGAGACACCAAAAGAGGCTAATACAGAGGACAACATACCTAAGCTGCAGCCATGAAGAGTAGCTAGGTAGTTAAGAATAGTTCCAAACAGCAGCTGTTTTAAGCCAATCTTGAACTTCGACAGAAAAGGATCCCTAAAGAAAACAATACTCAATAACTAGTCTTGTTTGTGCACAAGGCAGACAGTTATATCTTGTTTATCTGGTTCTTCTCATTGTGTGTCAACATGCTGAGAATTGGTATGTTCAAGCAAAAATGTACTCATTATGGCACTGGCCCACTCTTTTATCTTTCTTTGCATTATCTCAGAAAGAACAGAACCAGGAATACCTTTTCTACTGATATTTCAAAATAAAAGGTAGTCTTCTAAACACTGTGGATATTGTTTGTGACAGGATGTGGGGATGTCTGGTGCAGTGCCACTGGAAGAAATTAGCTTTGTTTGTGGTGGAGGGGTCTTTTTTGAAAATGAATAAGGAGAATTAAAAAGAAATGGAAAAGGAAGCTGATAGCAAAGGTTGAGGAAAACACAAAGGGTCTATTGGACAGCACTTCTATTCTTCTCTGTATGGTGCATTAAGTGCATTATAGTAAAAATGAAGGAGATTTCTTTCCTTCTCTTCAAAGTCCGACATTATTGAACTTGAAACCTTTAACTGTGAGCAAAGCTGTGGTTTTTCTTTAATACAATTCTGCTATTGATTTCTTCATGCATTTCATCGGAATGATTCTGACAGTTTAAAAAAAATACATTACCTTGATGAAAGATACAATTTTTCTCATGGAGAAAGGCACTTGAGTAGCTATGTGTGATGTACCAGGCATGTGAATCTTAAACGATTCTCTGAAGTACAAAAAGAAAAAAAAAAAAAAGAAAAAGAAAGAAATTTTAAAGCAAGGTGATCCAATTCTCCTTAGTGATTGAGACTGCACAAACAAGTCCTACCCTGTATCAAGTTTATCTTTTGCAAGCGCAATCACCTCTTCTTCCTTTCTGCTCCATTCCACCATCCTAAATCACCTTTTGGTCTACAGACCTCTTTTCTATTGCTTTTCTCTCTCCCTTCACTTGGCATTTGTTTGTTGCAACATTGCATTAGCTTCCTCTTTATGCAATTTGTATAGTTTTATCTTTGCTAATCAAGAAAGGTGTATTTTTAATGTGTCTTAAGATAAAGACCAGCTGCTGTTTTACCACCCCAAAACCAGTATGGAAAACAGTCTTCTTATTTCCCATCACAGCCTTCCCATTTCTGCATGTGCTCACTTTAGATACCCTACACTTTCAAGCACACATGAACAAGGCTCCTTTTCTTGCAGATGAGAACTGCAGGAACCCCACAGACATGAAGGGCAAAAATAATCATCTAGTCCAACCTTGTGCATTATGCACACTATAAAATTTTTCCCTGTATGTGTTATTTCAAGCTCAAAGGCCTTTGTTGAACTGGAACGTACGCCTGAATTAATCTTTAGTAGAAGTTTGTGCAGTGAAGGGCATTGCTGCCCTTGATAAATTATAACAATGGTTAATTTTCTATATTGTTAGAGTTACCTTCATAGTGCCCTTACTTTCAGTCTGAATTTGTCTTTCAGCCATTGTGAAGAGAGAGACTCTATTCAAGCCTCCACAGCAAGAATGTGCCCTGGTTTTGGTCTCATTCTGGGGACAAATTCATCTGAAATAGCAGTGCTGCCATCACTCTTTTTTTTTTTCCCCATACTACACACATCCCCAGCACACTTGAATCAACCACTTGTCCTCTCAGCATGCTGCCAGATGGCCAGATGCAGGCCTCAAGTACTCTGGTAGAAGCACAGTGTGATATTAGCAAGACCCAACTTTGAGAAGAAGTAACTGCAATTTTCACTTTTGCAAAGTTACCTCCATGAAGATGGCACAGGAGAGGATTTCCCAAGTGACATTGGCTAGCCCATTAACCCTCTTCTCTGGAGCAATATAAGAAATCCCACATGTCCAAATTAGAGTAACACTAAACTGGCCATGATGCTTCTAAAAAGAACAAAGATTGAATATTTTCCTAAGAATATTAAATCAAGTTATTGATCTCCATATCTATTCTCAGGAAAAGAGCAGCTGTTTGGATGTACGGCAATCTGCTGGGGGCCTGAAGCAAAAGTTTTCATTTCCATTCTGAGATGTTCACTTACTCTGGCGTCAATGCTCTTTGTAATTATATTACTAGCAAAAATGTCTTTGACCTGTCCCACTCTGCATATGCAGCATGACCTGTAGTGCCTAGAGTACATGCATTGGCAGCATGAGGTGAAACAGAAACATAGCAGCTGCACAACAGACCAGTGAGACAACTACATAGACTTCAAGTTGCAACTTCCCTTACCACAATGTAGATTTTTTTTATTTAAAAAGCCTTTCCATTTTTTTTTTCTGCTGCACAGAAAACTGTTACATGTTAGGTTATGTGATAAATCTCCCACGAAGAAGAACAGAGAAACGATAGAAGGCAGGGATGCCAAGTTAAGCACTCCCAAGAACAGACACCCTATCTGTGCTCCTCCCAGGGTTCTCCCCATAGAGCCATCAGCCCAGGCATCCAGGCACAGAGCCCACCACGAGGAGTCATCACAAGCAGCTCTCCACATCACCTTTCCAACCAAAGGGAGTCGCCGCCTAGGGTTGGG
>NW_010113372.1:0-18335 GCF_000699245.1 Pterocles gutturalis | reverse complement strand
GGGAAAGAGCAGTTTGGGCCTATCCAGGAATTACTATGGGATGCTTAGGGAAGGAACTAAAGATGGGGAAGGGAGGCATCTAGGGGATTTGGGGAAGAAAAAATGTAGAAAACAGAGGGATAAGCAGATATAAAGGGCTGGAAGCATGTAAATAGGGAGCTGGGTTGTACACTTTGCCTGATCAGTGCAGTCTGTCCTGTCTCATTAAACTCCCCACTAAACTCCTTCCTGGGTTCAGGCTCTCTGTTTTGTGTGCACGTGTGTGTTATGGGGTCTGAGTGCAGCAGCCAGAGTGGGACCTCGGGTCCCAGGGGCACCTGTGTCCGCGGTGGCAGCAGAGGCAACGAGTGGGCCAAGCCAAGATACCTGCGAGGAGGTGAAGGGGTCTGGGAGACAGGAAGGTCTGTCTGGCTGTCTAAGGATGAGACCACAGGAGTCCCAGCAGCTGCCAGAAAGATGGTGGGGTTTGGGGGTCTCTAGGAGCGAGAGCCACATGTGTGTGTGTGTAAGTATGAGACTACAGGTAGTGGCTGCTGGGGGACCAGAGGAGTCCCAACCAGCTCGGAGTGGGAGATGAGTAGATGGTCTGTGCCAGCAACTACAGAGAGGCTGCTGTCTCAGGGTCTTGTATGTCCAGGTGCCAGCAACTGGGCAGACTGGGATCCAGGACTGGCTATTGGGCAGACTGAGTGTCGGAGCCCAGCTGCTGAAGGGATCCACTTTGTACATAGAATCATAGATTCATAGAATGGTTAGAGTTGGAAGTGACCTTAAAGATCATCTAGTTCCAACCCCCCTGCTATGGGCAGGGACACCCTTCACTAGACCAGGTTGCTCAAAGCCTCATCCAACCTGGCCCTGAACACCTCCAGGGATGGGGTATCCACAACTTCTCTGGACAACCTGTTCCAGTGCCGCACAGGAAAAAAATTCTTCCTAATATCTAATCTAAATCTATCCTCTTTCAGCTTAAAATCAGTGTGCCTCATCCTATCACTACACTCCCTGATGCAGAGTGCCTCCCCATCTCTCCTGTGGGCTCCCTTTCAGCACTGGAAGGCTGCTATAAGGTCCCACCCAAGCCTTCTCTTCTCCAGGCTGAACAACCCGAACTCTGTCATCCTGCCCTCATACGTGAGGTTCTCCAGCCCTCTGACCATCTTTGTGGCCCTCCTCTGGACTCACTCCAACAGCTCCATGTCTTTCTTAAGCTGAGAACTCCAGAGCTGGATGCAGTACTCCAGGTGGGGTCTCATGAGAGCAAAGTAAACATAAGACTACTTGTGTGTAAATATGCTCTCACTAGTGACCTTCATCTTGCTCAGCCAGAGAAGGGAGCAGGATGGGGCCATTGGTGCTGCCTGTGTTCTTGTGAGTGCTCTTTGTGTCTGTCTGATCTATGTGGCCAGCCATGTACATATAAATGTGGCGTATGCATGTGCTCCATGTGTGTGCCTAGTGGGAGTACATTTCCAGCCTCACTACTGGTTGGACCTGGGGGCATGTAGTTGCAGCATCCTCACCTCTCTCGGGCTGTTTGATCTGGCATGATATATTTTCCTCTAAGAGTATAGATTATAAAATTATTCTGTATTTTTCCCTCATGCAAGTGTAAAGTATGTAGCCGGGTAGCACTGTCATAGAATAGTTTGAGTTGGAAGGAACCATGGAGGTCATCTACTCCAACCCCCCTGCAGTAAGCAGGGACAACTTCCACTATATCAGGTTGCCCAGAGTCCCATCGAACCTGACCTTGAATGTTTCTAGGGACAGGGCATCCCGGTCCCCCAAAGTCAGATGTCTCAGAAGGAAGGGGGAAATTGAAGATACAGACTTTGACAGCAGGTTAGACCAGAGGGTGGCAATCACAGAGACAACTACTCAGACTCTAGTAGCCAAAGTTCATCAGACATTAGCCTATTATTCTGCTATCTCATCCATTTATGTGTAAATATTTAGGAGTAAGAAAGAAAAATAAGCAAAATGTTCCGTTCACAGTTCGGAATGTGCAGCATGGGATGTGGGTCACTTTGCTCCCTTTCAACACTTCCCATTCCATAGCAAGAAACCAAAGAGGGTGCACCCAAGACATCCCTCGCAAAGGCTCTTCTTTTAGCTTGTAAGCTCCATGGCACTTTCCTGACTCACCTATGTATTTTGTTCAAGAATCAACAGTGTGAATGGAGATATCACAGTGGTTTCAAAATGGCTCAACCTACCTCATCTCTGTTTCAGTCAGCCAAACTGAAGTTAAAGTCAGATGCCCAATGTACAATTACACGTTTTTCTGACACATACACTCAATTCATAAGTCCAGGCAGGCCAGAAAAAAGGTGAGGTCTCCCACATTAACAGTAGACAGTCTGTCATGTGTATTACTAGGTAAGAAAAAAAAGATTGCTTTTGTCCAAATATGAAAATCAAAGCTCCCCAAAACACCTAGCATAATGCACCATGCTGGAGCTTTTGTGTGCTGGCTGACTTGCCCAGACTTTGATTTTCTGTTCCACAGAGGCCTGTAGAATGATCCTTATGACCCTTTCTGGGCTTCATATTCACTCACATGAACACCAATGTCTGAAACAGCTCCTGGCCCAGTTCCACGCCTTTCCTTGCCTCTGCTTACAGGAGAACACCAAGCCAGAAGTCCTTCTGCTTTATGAAGTTGCCAGGCAAAGAAGGCAGAGCCTCAGACAGGACAGACCAAGATGTGAAATACAGATTGCATCTCAGCATACAACCCACAAGTCTGGGACATCCTAGCTTGATCTACACCAAGTGGAAGATAGTGTGTGCAGAAAGGTAACATGGAAGAACATGAAGGATGGAAAGTGTAAGACAATAGGAACAGATGCTTCAGTCTTGGCTACACAGGAATGCAGAGTCACTGTCTACAAGCATGTAACCAGAGTAAGACCACCAGCTGGTCACAACCTGATTTTGAATTGCCAAGTTCTTCCAAGTGGACTTACTTAAAGTCTGTGCAAGAGGAAGAAGATACCTTATTCTGGATAGAAATCCTATACTTAGGGCTCTTGCCAAGAAATAGGAGGTGTGGCTTAAAGGTTTTCCTCATCATTGAAGGGGTTCAGTCCCCTTGGTAGCACACACCAGTAGTAGTTCCCATTGAAAAGTTCAAGAGAGCTCTCTCTCCTTTAAGAAATGCAAATCAAAGCCCCAGCATTTTTCCCTTCTCTGCCATTCTTATTACACCAATAAACCCAAAACCACTACCTGAAGCATTCCCAATAGCAAAAATAGATTTTTGTGCACAGACTCTTAATGTCAAGAATAATTTCTATTTTTTCCAACTTAACTCACAAAACTTCCTTTAAATTCTGGGTATGAGTACTGTTCTGTCTGAAGAAGTAAGCTTTTGCTCTTCCTGCCATGAGCTCCCTTGGAAAAACAAGCTCAGAACTGTCTTACTGTGCCCTTTAAAACTATTCTGAGAGAGAAGCGTGCTGAGATTACCCAGTGTTACCGCAGCGTTAATTCAGTGATGTTCTTTAGCCCTAAGGGAACAAAAGGAAGATAAAACCCCGAAACTGATCAGAGGAAAAGTCCATTCAGAATAATATCCTTTTTCTGATGTTATCCTGTAGCTGGAAATATTTGTCCCCAGTATATGCTCCCACTCTCACTGAGGAGCACAGGGATTTCCCAAGGCAAGGGTCACAGTCAAATAACTACTTTCAATAGCCCAGTGACAGACCTGTCCTTGGACTTTTCTACATCTTTTAAAATAAATTTATGTTCTTTATTTTACTGTATCCTGTGACAACATGTTACATGATTTAATTATACACCATGTTTGTTTTAAAGACATTATGTTGATTTAGTGTTACATAGCCTTTCTTTTGTGAAAAATAGCGAATAATAATTGCCTTGTCATCTTTCTGGACCATCTGTAATTTTATAGTCTTCCATCCCAATTCAGTTGGAGTTGCCTATATCTAAACATGTTATAGATGAAACCTAGAAAACCAGTTGGACTTTGACATCTAATTTAAGATTACTAAAATTAAAGAGGATTAATCCTACCTTTTACTGTCCTGAAAAAACGTTGTCTCAATTTGGCTTCTTCACTATTTGACCACTCCATTAATTTTCAGGTTTTTTAATTGCATCCAACCCATGAATCCCCTTAGTTTTTTGAGAGCACTGGAAATTAACACAGGATGTGATACCTACAAGCTGCAATGCATAGTATTTACCACATAACTACTATACTGTACGTACAAACATATGCACTTGGTACAGAAACATGAGCTTTTTTCATACCCATAATGCCAGGAAGTACTATAGGAAAAACTCAAATGAACACACACACACACACACACAAATGTAACTCTCTATTCTGCACTACAGAAACCTCGTTGCTGGCTTTTAATGTAAGATATCCTTAATGGAGATTCAAATTAAAAATTAAATTTCCTTTTCATCCATTTAGAAATATACAAAATACTGTGTTAGAACAACAGCTGATGAGCATTACTGTGTCTGATGAAATAAGAGGAATGCATAAGCTTTGCATCATCTTCACTCAGTATAAGCATTCCTTCAGTCAACAACAATTCATACACAAACTTCAGTGTGACTTCACTGCAGACCAGAAACACAGGGATTTTGGGGGGCATTGCACTGTCATTACTGCTTCACGAGGATGCCCAGCATCAGTACCTGGCCCCTGAAGTGTGAGCGAGAATGCCTTGTTTGGCACTACAGTTCCCTTCGGAGGACATGGGCTGAGCTGGGAGTCTCCAAGCAACGAGCTAAACAGCTCCAAACCAGCCCTTCAAGGCAGAATTTCTTGCTGTGGGTTTTCACATGAGGCTGAGTTCCCCTAACATGCATTGCACAGGCTTGTTCCTTGAAGACTGAGTCCTTCAAGGGCATGTACAGTAGCTACTAGACCTTCAGCCATATTAGGCACCAGCTAATCACCTATCTGCTTGAACCGGGGAAATTCACAGGGAACTTGGAATTCAACCTGGGAGGCACCATATAAAGCTCCAGGTTGAGCGGGCAACTAGGAAGAGAGAGCTTGGGGTAAAATATTACACTTCGTTGCCTTAAATCTGCCTGCATTTCAGTTTATATGTTCCTATGTGCTCTCCTGAATCCTGCCCTTAGTTACAAAAGTACCTCAGAAAATATTTTTTGGATGAGTGTGTTTTCTCCACAGGAGCAAGAGGTCATCACTGATGATCCTCAAGGAGTGAGGAGACATTCTACTGGGTGCAGAAACCCAAACTGATTAAACCCATCCATGAAAACAGAGATTTGTAATAAAAACATTAATACTGGTATGAATGGAGAGTGAAGGGGCACGTCTGGGTGTGGAAGCACCAGAAGGAAAACCAGAAGTAGGGTCGTAAGATGGCAGGTGTTGATAGCACCGAGGTCAGCAGATCTGCAAGTTCCCAGCACCCAGACACTCAGCTTCCCAGAACACCCAGAAGGAGAAAGCAACCAGACTTAAACAAAGGACAGTCTGCGTTACGAGAAGATAGTAGAAAGATAATGGACAGGACTGGAGTGTTAGGACACAGAGACAAGGAGCTAAAAGGGAATAAATCCTAATGACTCATACAAGTGAGTCAAGATGTCTCAAAAGACCGCAATCACCGTCACCTCCTAAAAGGCACATCTTGGTGACCCCAACTTGTTGACTATGTGCTGAAGAAGTAAGGAGTTACGGGGATGTGGAGATAACTGGCACTTCTCATCCTCTGCCCCAGCCAGGCCTTCTGGACATGCAGCTCAGTACTTGTGAATAGGGAAGCATGAGTAGAATTAGCATTTTTTAATATATTTTTTAAAAGTCTCCCATTGAGCTTTGTTACAATATCTCCTGGACTCTGGTGACACCAGCACAACCTTTGGGTTGGACTCCAGCTCCTCTCTCCCATGGAGGCCCTGAAAGTACAGAAGGTCTTTTAGTTCTCTTGCATTTACATTACAGCCCACATCCTTCCTAGGTAAATGTTTAAGCAAGGGATGAAAGTTTTCAAAAAGCCAGCCTGTGTCATGCGAGGAAGCAGGTATCTCGTGGAGACACAAGTCATGGAAATTATTCATGACTGAGAAAGGCACAGCTATCAAGTCTCCCATTGCTCGAGAATCTGGTAGTTATTCAGAGCACTCACAGTAGATCCGCCAGCTACTATTAATGAATTTAGAGGGACTGGATGTTTTATACTTGGAAGAATATAAAATTATTCTTGGTCATCAAGGATTAACTCCCTCTGAGGTTAAACTCAGTCACTGCTGCTCTAATGGAAATGAAGCACTGGGACAGCTGGTTGCAACTGCCATTGCTTTCTACCTGTTTACAAGCATTACATTCAGAATTCCTCCTCTGCAATTCCCCATGAGTGAGTTAAGTGCATTTGTGTACCTAGGTTGTATTTCAGATGAGAAACGCTACATGCACAGGCTAATGGGAAAATAGTCCCTGAGCCTTCAAGTACATTACCTGTGGCAAGCTAATCATTTAATACAGGTATACATTTACGTAATAATTGCCTAAGAGTTGCTCAGAAATTCTCTTTGAATAATACACAATTAGATTTAAATGTTTTCCTCAGTTATCCTTTCATGAGCATATTTTCCAAATTTTCTCTGATAATTCATTCCATTGCATTTCAACTGGTTTGTAAAATTTTGCTAACTCACAAAGATATAATTTGCATAGAAATGAAATACAGACAAAAATGCTGAAGAAAAGAGAAGGAGATTTAAACTAAGTATAGCATCATAAACAATTTATTTCATAGGTGCTTTCAAGTGCAGTTGGAAACAGTCATTTAAAAGAATACTATCAAAGAACACGCTGTACCAAGAAATGGTATATTATAAACCCAATTCAAACAGCCACATCTAAATTTCACATTCATATGGATTGAATGATTGACTGATTACTACTGGCATTTATTTCACAGAAAGAGGGCAGCTTAATAAAAGTGTATTATTCAGTCAATGGTGTGCTATGATGGATAAAGAGGTGAAAATCACAAACATTTAAATCCAACAAAAGGAAGAAGCCAAGGAAAGTAGTGCAAAAGAGGGAAGAGAATTCATTGCTAAGTGATCATCGTTTTGGCTCGCCTCTCTACTCTAGCAACCAGTCTCAGAAAACAGAATCACAGCTTGACTTTACAGTCCAAACCGGGAGGAAAAGCTACAATTAATCTCTAGTCAATAATAAAATATCACACCAGTCCTTGAGCAATCAAAGGGTTTTTAATCTGTACTTCAAAGTTTAAAAAGAAGGATGTGGAAAATTGTACCTAGGGCAGAACTTACTAATGACTCAGGCAAAGAAGCAGCAACTGTTCTTTCTTTTTCTTTCTGCCTACTGTATATCTGTTCCCGTTGGTCTTTATTTTACTGACAAGAGAGGTCTTCATTGACTGAATCTTGCATGGGCTTCCTAAAAGCACATAAAGTTAGAACAAACATTGGTCTTGCATGTCAGGGAGCCAGCATTCACATTAGCATATTGCATCATGTTAAGCCAAAGGAAACCTTCAAACAGCACTTTAAAATTACTTTTCTCCACTTGCAAAATTCTCTGGCTCACTTAAAAGGCGAATCCAGAACCTGAGTTGTGCTTCTGCAGTCATCTCATACCACCATCGCTGATTGCAGGTCCTGGCAATTCACAAAGCTGTAGGGATGTGAGCTAAGTCTCTTACCCAGACTACACTGTGGTATCACCTGTTGTTCACACAAGAAGTGGCCAACAGCCACAGCCATTCTCTGTCTCACAGCCAGCAAGTTGAAGTGCTTGGCAAACACCCTTCCCAGTGGTCCTTCCTTTCCCATGAGCTCAGCAGCAACCTAGCGGCTGAAAAATTCAAGTCCCTGCAAAGACCAAGACCCATCAGCCCTCTTCTCCTTCTACCTGTCCTCCTGCCCGTGCCCCTGTGAGGTCCAGAACTGAAGTACACAAGACAATGAGGGGACAAGATTTGCAAATAACTCCCCTCCCAATTGCTCTGCGCTAGTCCATCTGTTATACACACAGACAGTACTGTGTCACACCAGCCTAAATCATACTCTGCAATGGTGTTTCATGGCTTTCTTCCTAGGGGCATGTTATCCTGAAATATTTGCACATTTTAGATTTCTCCTGTTCTTAAAAAATAATTGAGAAGTTTTATCAGGAGTCAGCCACAGGGATAGAAGAGAGAAAGCAGCTTGCTGACTTTACATGCTAGTTAAAACCTAGCATGAGGAAATACAAGATTTGCCCACAAGGACGTAGTGCTCCATCACACACCAAGGAAGAGACCTAGCAAAATTACTGAGAAACATCTTTGTGTAGAATTCATTACACAGTGCTTTAGTTCAACCTGCTCTTAAAACACAAAGAAAAAAACTTACTTCCATCTAGAACAAAAATACATTGAATTTTTATTTTGGATTGAATTATTTTTTATTTTCACCTAAGGCTTCTAGCTATAAAGAAATCTTTAACACACAAGGCAGTTTCTGAACAGCAAGCACTAATCTCTTCCCAGACCTCAAATTTTACCTAAACTATGCTGACAGATCAGAGTAATTGAATAATCTGTAAAATGCAGTTCACATAAGTCCAGGAGTTTGCACAGGTCGCAGAATTTTTCTTAAAGAAGCCTGAAGAAGATTTACTCTACTTTCTGCTTGCTACTCTAGTTCTTTCTCACAGAATGGCAGTTTGGAGAGCCAGTTACCTGAACAATGCTTTATAAATCTTTCCTAAAAGTGGCATCTTCCTAGTATAACATTCAGTTTCTACTCAGGAGACTTGTTTTAACGCCAAAACAAAAAGAGATGCTAGAATTACATAAGTGAGGAAAAAGCAGTATTCACTTTTATATTGCCAGTTTCCCCAGTCTTTAGTTTTGAAAAATATACCACTGTAATAAATGCTTCCATTTAAAAACAAACCACCTTACAGGACATTTCTCATGGTGAAAGAATGGAGCTGGGAGAGGTGAGGATGGCAGAAACTGGTACAATTGGCACACTCCATTGCTCAGGTTTGGGCTCTTAACACTAGTAGTCCCCAGTGCTAAAAGAGATTCTTTTGTGTATATTCTTGTAAAACCTAGCAAAGATGTCCTGAAATGCATTGCCAGCTATGTGAATCTTTGAAATAGTCCATTCTTCCAACATTTTCTGGATACAGGACAAATACTTGGAGTTAACAAAGATTTTCCGTTATGCTTTTTTTCCTGTCAGCCTTTACACTAGAACAAAAGGTTGAACCAGGTGATCTTCCGAGGTCCTTTCCAACCTGGCCTATTCTGTGATTCTATGAAATGGTCATTGTATAATGATTTCTTTTGCTTAATGGATAATGATTTGGAAATTACTGCCCTCTGTAAATGTCTTTTTGGGTGAAAGTAAAAATTTGGTGCCCACTTGGTCCTCACTGGAATAGCAGTTGTAGGTCTCATCCACCCATTCTACCCCTGCAGAGGAGTAGTGTTCAAACTAGGTGTATTTTTCTGATTACGCCATCAGTGAAGTCCATTACAATCTTTTACATTTGCTTTTCATGATAGCAAGTGGCCAAACAAACAGAAAAAGAATGAAGATCAAATGCCAAGGGGGTTCTTATTAACCGCAGCTAACGTCTGTAAATAAGAACACAGTATTTCAGTCTCTTGCAAGCTTTCTGTAAAGAGTCTAATGCTTTTATTGTTGTGATAACACACCTCACTCCTATATTTTACGGTCATATTGTGAAGCTGGAGCCCCCAAATATCAGTGAAAATTATTGATCATAATCTCTGCTCTTCATTCAGGGAGAATGTAAGATCTTGGATGGACCTGAAACAAAACCAGAGAAAGCAAGGTTTGAGCAGAAGCTGACCCATGCAGCCTTATCAGAAGAATGATGCATGAACTGCTGTAGCTAGCACATTGATTGACAAAGCTGCATGTCAGAAAAAAGCAGGACGCTCGTAAGGAAAGGAATAATGAGCATACAAAGTATTTCAAACACAGAAGTCCTGGTAGACAGATCCTTTGAAGACAGTCTTAGATAACCTTTCACACAATATGTTGCCTGAATGTACTCCATAACTGAGCACAGAGACTGACATTCGATTTGCATGTTCTTTGGATATAAACACAGTTACATCAAGTAAATGTCTTGCTTCCTCATCAGTTTTGCTCCTAACAGAAGAAATTTGCTGAAGTCTGAAAAGAGAGCTGGGCAAGGACTCTGAACAGACTCCAAAAGAACTGTTATTACCTACTGTATTTTCCTATCTACCTTCATTGCCCCATGGAGCTCACCACACTTAGTCATATAGCAGACTCATTTTGCAAGTAAAGCCACAGTAACTGTGCCATTATCTCAGGACTCAAAGAAATCATAAGCCAGTCTGTTTCCACAGACCCAGAAGTACAGCTCCCTCTTGGTCAATTAGATTCATAGCGGTCACTTGAGAGAGAAGGTGCAGACAAGCACGCACTGAATTTATTTTTGCTTAATAGGCATTTTATAGCCATATGTAGCTTAAAATTATTCAGAATCCCGAAAAGTATTATGTAATGTTCATGTTCTTTTCATGTGCTTTTTTCTTTACAACATTGTAATTACAACATTGGGACTTCACCCTATTCAATGGTATGTGAGCAAAAACACAGAAATGAAGAAATCTGGCAGTTTCTGAATGGTAAGTCCCTATTGTTGTATATAGATATTCAGATAACATTATAAGAAATTAAATTTTATTTTCTAATAATGACCCACTATACAAAAGTCATCATGTCTAATATAACTTCAAACTTACACAGCTCTAGGAATCAAAAGTCACATCAGAAATAGTCACCAGAGGAATCATCAGCCAGTAGTACATTAGAAAAACTAAGAAATATTAGATGTACCCGAAGCTTTCACATGCCAGCTGCCAACACACAAACTCCAGGAAACAGTCAGGTAGTGACAAATCTGTGAGAAAGAGGCTGGGGAACACCCACAAGAAGAACTCTTCACAGCAAGAAAAACTAGTCACTCTAAACATCTGGCATACCACTGCAGGATATAATGGAAGAAACTAGTTTCTGCTCCTGGGCATCATTACTGGCCACTAACAACATCCTGTGCAGAGATAAGCAAGAAGTACACTGCAAGCAGGTGAGGCAAGAGCACTTTTCTTTGAGCTACTGTTTTTTGTTGGGCTTTTGGAACAAATGGGGAGGAAAGAGGGTGAAATAACTCCTTCTCAATTTGTATTGCAGCACACCCTTGATGTGAGAAATGAGAATGGAAAAAAAATGTAGGGAGAAATGGGAGTGTGCACGTATGGAAAGCAAGAACAGTTCTGGAGATTATAGATCTGGGACAAGGGATCAAAATGAGCTCTTTTGGACCCACTGAACAAGGAAATGTGTGGGCAAATGAGAAGATGAGAACAGGAGAGACTGGGGAGGGATGGAGGAAAGACCGGTACAAAGTGAGATTGGAGATGTCACAGAAGAGAGCAGACAGAAGAGCACACACTGCCCCTGCCCAAAGCTGAGGAATCTCACCATACCTTTGCTGTCAGCAACACACATAAAACCCTCCTGCATCCACACACCCTGACCCAGTTCATTTAGAGAGCTACAGTTTGCTACTCTTGTATGATACTTGGATCATTCAATGGAAGATGTTTCCGTGGCAGCTCCTGCTGATGATCTCTTATTGATGGCAACTGAGCGCGACATGGCACATTTCTGGAAGGCTTTTTTGGGGTGTTGACTTGGGGTTTTTTTTAAGAGTCCCAGAAAACCCCCTCTCTCAGATACACACATATAGAATTCAAGTATGTGATTAGGTGTAAAGTTGCACATGTTATACTATGGGGTGTTGAATTTGCCTGCAGCACTTTTGTAAGGTTTCCTTGCATGTAAGCACTGTGATCCTTCCTTCCATCATCATGATCTAAGTAACCCAGGACCCAGGCATCTACTGTACCTACTCCATTGTACTCTGTCTTCATTTCCACATGCAGCATCCCAAGATCCTCCCCATATCACACTCTCACGCCAGCCAGCTACTTCTGAGACCACCTGCTGCCCTATTACTAACAGAAGTGTCTAAGCAGCTAATCCATCATATTTCTGATCATCTTGTTTAAGACAATGAGACACTTAATAAAGACAAACAAAGCTTTCTAGAAGAGGAAGAACAACAGATCAGGAGTGGGCACAGTTTTAACACCATTATTTTAGGCAAACTGGAGGCTGTGTGCTTGTGCATATGGAGGCAAGGCCTGCTGCTTATGGTCTAGGTATCAAATGTTGAGGAGTATTCAGTTTCCTTTTGCATCTCATCTTTTTCCGAGTTGTTCCAGTTCTTTTACTGAGGTGTTGGTAATATTGCGAGTTATGAATGCTCGACTTAGCAGATCTTTAAGATCTGTTCCTCTCTGAATAAAGACAGATCCTGAGAAGTGATGAGCAACCTTCTCTGCCCATCCAAACCACCAGGAATAAATGGAGCAAAATCTGTTTACACACGAGACCAATGCACCCTGCTAGTGACAAAGCAAGAAGCAACAGCTACAGCTCCCTGAGCGAATGGATATTTCAGTATATTAAATGGTCCAATTCTAAACATGAGATCCCTTGCATAGCTAAGGGACTCTTCACTCCCCCCTGCACCATTCCAGACAGCCAAGTTTGGCATGTTCCACACCGGGGGTGTCTCTCTGCCATCCATTCTATAACACTCCACACCTGGGCTGCCCTTTAATTGATAATGTAATTATCAGCATAGTCATATTACTTCACACTAAGCATTTTCAACCATTTATCACAATGTTGATCTTTATTTTAAATATAAATCAGGCAATCATTTATGTCTTATATGTTCTTTGTATTTATTCAAGAATATTTAACTGTAGACAAAAGGTGACTTATTCATTATTCATCCTGAACAAGGCAAGTATGGCAATTTGAAAAGCCTGACATTTGAGCTTTTTGCCAACACTAGCAAAATTATATCCTTCCCATTGTAAATCAATGAAGTAGAATCATTGTGCACAAAAGAATTAAATTGCCTTGTCACTTTAATAAGGCCACCTTATATACAACCTTCAACCAATGCCATTGTGCAGAAAAAGGGTGCATCCTTTGCCTCAGCTGCCTCAGATCTCAGTAGGCTTTCCAATTAAATGAACATCCTCTTAGTCTTTCACTCCACTCCACTCTTCCTCTTTTTTGAGAGGCGATGTCAGAATGTCATAGGCACAACTTGCTATCAGTGGCATGCACACATCAATGAGAATTAACTTCCTCCAACTCGTGCTTTCTTTTGGCAGCCTTTTTAACTTGTTTGTCAATTCCAAAATGACGGAACTCCAAGAAAGGGGATTTTATTTTTTTTAATTGTTTACTGGGCTTGGATAAAAGCTGCAAATAGCTATCTGCAAAACAAGAAAACTATACAAATGTGAGAATCCTTTGCCGGCAATGTAGATAATGTAAAATGGCAGAGAAACAACGTGTCCAATCAAGCAGAACACAAGTGGCGTACGCCAGAAAGAGAACAACTTTTTGTGTTCTCACTTCACAGGCTAGGACCCTATTATTACAATCAGACCTGATTTTTCCCATCTAACTCCCCTTGGATGCGTTTTATGCTGGGAGTAGAAACCTTTAACCAGCCATTTCCAGGCTTTTAAATGACTATCCAGAACAGCTATTTCCCAATTCAACAACAGACGGCTGTCTGCGATAGTCAGATGCCTGTCCCTTCCTTTCAATCATAGTGAGCAGAGGTTGAAAGAATAACTTCAGCCTGGATTTTTCTAAGAATCAGGGAAATGAAAACAATGAAACAAAGCTGTGCACACCAGCAGCCAAAACACAGCAACCCGAGTGAATCTTGATATTTCAAAACATATTCAAAAGTCTGCAGCTTTACAATTATTTTGGAGTCTCAATATTTTGTCCTGTTTTGATAGTTAACCGAAAGGTGCACGGTAAAGAAAAAAACCCATGTAAGTATAGAAACAGCAAGAATATTCTTGATGTTGTTAACATTTCAAGTTTAGTCAGAAAATGTTAATAACAAATGACCTTTTCCTGAAGGGTATTTTAAGGAGACCAAGCAATTTTCTGTAATGTGGTTACCATAGTGATTGGCCCTCTAAAAAGACCAGAAAAAAAAAATTATGTACATCTGTAATCAACCAGCTACTGCAACAACAAATGGTCTGATAAAGCAACACTTTGAGTTTAATTCCAAGCCGGAAAGATACTGGCTTTTGAAGTTAGGTATAAAAGAAACTATTTATGGGTGGAAAATAGGTCCTCTACTAACTATTACAGAACATTTGTGATGACTCAGATGGGATTTTCCTTGAAAAATACATTAGCGCACAATAGATCAATTTCTGTCTTAGAAACTACTTCATCATCTGTACTGTACTGAGTCATTCAGAAAAAGAGCTCAGCAAGCACCTGGGGATGGCAAATAGGAACCTCTGCCTCCCCCACTCACTGTCTCTTGCCTTTCCCAGAGCAAACCTGGAAAATGAGCAGTTAAAAGCAGTGCTATGGTTTTAAACATTTCTGCAACTAGACTTATGAACTAATACCACAAATGTTTCAGCTTACTGCCTAGGTAAGGTTGGTGATCACCACAAAGTATTTAAGGACAGGAACTTCAAACTACCCATTACAGAACATATAATTTGACACTTAAACCCAACATAAGAATTTTAAAACTTCAACTCCCTTCCTAATTCTCTTCTCTGATGCTTAACTTTAGGCAAACAGCACGGACATCCCATTTTCCATTACAAAGTTCCCTAGAAGCTTAACATGACAAGCCTGCCCTTACTCCGAGAAGCCCTTGCCATGGCAAGATGCTGCAGCCTGAAAACACGCAATGCCCAGAACCAGATATCTCTCCCTTTGTAACCTTCAAGGTTTGAGACATGTCTAACAAACCCCAGCACGGCAGTCCCAAAAAAAATTGTTACTTTTTGCTTTGTTTTAAAGCATCTTTAACCAAAGCATACAAGCAAAAGAGTGTCCCTCTTCTAACTGTTAACAATACAGCACAGAACAATAAACACAGCATAGCAGCTCACCCTGACAGACATGCATTGGGCAGGTTCTTGGCTGGAATGTCCCACAGCAAGAGGGTAGGGCCAAGGCTCACCTTGCGAAGTCAATTCAACTCTTCCCTATGTTCAGTTGTAGGCATTCCTTGGGAGGGAGGTTCTTCTCTGCTTGGTCTGGAACAGCTGGAAGTGCCATGCCCAAATCTCTGTTGGCTGCCTCCAGCTTCCCTTACAACCAAGAAAGATGGGCATGTACACAGAGCAATTTACCCAACTAAAATTAGTCCAAGATACAATCAGTTATGCTATAAAGCTCCCCTGCACACCCACAAAGGAACACAGAGAGACAACAGCAGTTGGGGGCACAAAAAGTACCTTTCCAGGCTACTCAGAGGCCCAGCCCAGGAAGCACCACTCCATCAAAGTCCCACTTCCACAAGCCCAGAGAAGCCCAAATGCACAATAGTGATTAGGGAGAACAAAAGTAGGGACTTGGGAAAAGAAAAACCTTGTTCAGGACCCTTTCAGGACTGTCCCAGGAGACCCTCAGCCCCGGTGTCCAGGAGTGAAATCTGGGTCACTGCCTGAGCACCTTTTGTACTGAGGGGGACTGCTGCCTATGGGTAGGACATATTACGGGATGCATGGGAAGAGCATTTTAGGATTTTCCAGGAATTGCTATGGGATGCTTAGACCAGGAACCAAAGATGGAGAAGGGAAGCATCTAGGGAATTTGGGGAAGAAAAAAATGTAGAAAATAGAGGGATAAGCAGATATAAAGGGCTGGAAGCAAGTAAATAGGGAGCTGCGTTGCACACTTAGCTGTCCATGCCCTTTGCCTGATCAGTGCAGTCTGTCCTGTCTCCTTATTAAACTCCCCACTAAACTCTTTCCTGGGTGCAGGCTCTCTGTTTTGTGTGCACGTGTGTGTTATGGGGTCTGAGTGCAGCAGCCAGAGTGGGACCTCGGGTCCCAGGGGCCCCTGTGTCCACAGGGGCAGCAGCTGCAGCGAGTGTGGCTGTGCTGTAAGCGTGTGAGCAAAGCCAAGATACCTGCGAGGAGGTGAAGGGGTCTGGGAGCCAGGAAGGTCTGTCTGGCTGGCTGGCTGTGTGTGTGTCTCTAAGAATGAGACCACAGGAGAAGCATATTATCGTTGGGACCATGGGAGTGTCACCAGCTGCCAGAGAGATTGTGGAGTCTGGGGGTCTCTAGGAGTGAGACCCGTGTGTGTGTCCAAGTGTGAGACTCTGGGTGGTGCTGCTGGGGACCAGAGGAGTCCCAGCCAGCTCGATGTGGGGGATGAGTGAGATGGCTTGTGCTGGCAACTACAGAGGGGCTGCAGCCTCAGGAGCTCATATGTCCACGTACCAGTAACTGGGGAGACTGGGATCCAGGACCGGCTATTGGGCAGACTGAGTGTCTGAGCCCAGCTGCTGGACGGATCCACCTTGTACATATATGTCTACAGATATAAGTATACACTCAATAGTGACCTCCATCCTGCTCAGCCCAAGAAGGGAGTGGGACAAGGCAGTTGGTTGTGGGAACAAAGAACTGGTGGTTAGCAAAAATGTAAACTGACCTTTAGGTTAGAGAATGATTGTGGACAAGTGAGGCAGCACTGCAGAAAACCCTACTGCAAGTGTGAGAAGCAGCAGGTTGAAAAAAACCATGCTGTGGAAAACAGACAAAACCTGGAGGTCAGTAGAATGTAAAAACAAAACTGAGATGATGTAGTCCTGGTTAATAAACTGGGAGCTTGCAGACAGGACAGTAGCATTTGGTCTCAGCAATGCTCCCCCTTCAGCAAAACCGGAGTGCACGATCCTGGCAGGCCAGAGATCGGCAGTTGGTGCTGCCTGCCTTTCATGTGAGTGTATCTGTCTGGGTTGACCTGTGTGGCCAGCCGTGTCCATATATACACGGTGTGTACATGTGCTCTCTGTGCATGTTTCTGCTGGGAATGCTACTGGTTGGACCTGGGGGTGTGGAGCCTCTGCAGCCTCACCTCTATTGGGCTGCCTGAGCTGGCCTTATTTCCCTGACATAATCCATCCTAGTTTCCTGAAAAAAAAAGTCCTGCTTTACATGTTGGGGACCACACACGTACAAGTTAGAGCTGGGTCTTGTGCTTGAAGTACAAACACTTCAGAGAGGCACCCAAGTGTGCTCATGGTCCAAAGAGGCAAGAGCTTTCCCCACTATGCTGTCCTGGAGGCATTTCCTTATTTATCTGCATACACTTAGAATGGGGCCCTTTCAATCCTGTTTTGTTGTTTACAAGGTCTCTCTTGTCCACATCACCCTGCACCCTTAGCTTGCCAATCCGGTCCACCACTTCCTCACCTGAATGTGGTTATTGCTTCCCTCTCCTGTCTGTCATTCTCGGTCTAAAGTTCTCCAGATCAGGGTAGCTAGACTGTTGGCTAAGATGCTTTTGCCCTCCTTGGTCAGGTGAATCCTCTCTCTTCCTACCAGTTCTTGATCCTCAAATAGGTCCCACTGTCACACACCCCAAATCTCTGTGGTAGGTACCAGCTGCAGAACTGGAAGATTCAGAAATGGCTGGGTCTGAGCTGGTTCCTGCTTTTAAAGAAACAAAGACCACCAAGTAGCTCCTAATGTTTATTTCAGACCTGTTACTAGCAAAGCCCCTCCTCTTGTGGGTTCTGGCTGTATCAGGGAAAATAAACATGCTCTTTCTTTCCATACTACTGCTGATTCCACCCTTACCATCTTGAAGTGATCTGCTTAGGTTTATTTGTCTAGGCAATAAATCACGTCATCCAGATGTGATGTGACTCTACAGATAAGCATTCTGGGCAGACAGATAATGGACAACATTTAGTTTAGTAATATATGAAACTGAAAAACCAGCTCTGATTTCCAGTGATAATAAATAAATACTTGTGACTTTGGGTTAATAAGAGCCTCTGTTGACACATCATCACCTCTTTAAGGAGCATGAGATTCCTAAATAAACAAAACAAAGAAATCCTGAAATTCACCAGGCATGCAAGCAGTGTGATTGACATGGTTGTTAGCTCACGAGTACAAGTCAGTGTTTTAACAGCAATCACATAATGCTCTTTTCCATTTTCATTCTCATTCATTTGCTTTTTAACTGACTTTAAAAACAACAATTTATTTGAATAAATGTTCAAAGTCTCTATGTACTATTTAATCAGGCGCATATGACCAGCTTATACTGAGGATATATCATGCTGCTAATGTTGTCATATTATCACAGAATCATAGAATG
Source organism: Pterocles gutturalis (assembly GCF_000699245.1). Lineage (NCBI taxonomy): Eukaryota > Metazoa > Chordata > Aves > Pterocliformes > Pteroclidae > Pterocles > Pterocles gutturalis. The sequence continues at coordinate 8 of NW_010113372.1, read as the reverse complement.
GCCTGGGT
>NW_010113371.1:0-1040 GCF_000699245.1 Pterocles gutturalis | reverse complement strand
CGCGCCCCGCACGCTGAAAGAGGGGGTTACACCGGAGGGGAGACGCAGCGCACCGCCGGGCAGGGCTCTGGCTGGGCGCGGGGGCTGTGGCCAGGGAAGTTGAGAATAAATCAATACAATTAACTGCCTCGGTCTAACGCTGCCTTCTGATGCACGGCAATTTGGATTTGGAAAAGATCGATTTTGACATTTTGGCTCATTATAATACCATTTAAAGGAAAGCTCTTTTTAGTTACAGTTAGCAAAGTTGAGGTTGGATTTTCCCCCTTTTTCCCCTCTCTTTTTTTGGTAAGAATTTGGTAGATAAAGGTTAATCTTGGGCTGAATGATAGAGCTGTGATTGACAAGAGAAAAGGTGTTGAGGGCAGGTCGAGCTGTCTTATTTACAGCCCACTGCTTGCTATAGAGCCTTTGTTAGGACTGGAAAGCTAATTTAGTGCTGATCAAAAGCACCACAGAGTTAAAGGACTGGTAATGACTGCTAATTTCATTTCAGCCTCATACATCCCCAACTGCTGTAATTAAAGACTTGCTATTTAAATACAGGTGAAGAGTTTTTGTAGTAGGGGGAAAGTGGGTAGCCGGTTACAATTTTATTTATGCTTAATATGGTAAAAGACCAACATTTGATTTATTATTTTAGCGATTCGCTTTTGTGCGGTGTTCTGCCTCTCCAGAGCAGGGCTGTGCGGCAGGGCCGGGCCGTGCAGAGGCAGGGTGCGGACAGCGCTCTGCAAACGAGGGATGCGAGCCCCCAGCCTGCGCGGGTTTATTTTATTTTTAATTATTCCCATCAAACGGCAGTCAGGAAACATCGGGAGTGCTAGGGAGAGGGGAGATGGAGGGGCATGTGTCAGCTTTTAAGTGCCTCTGCGGAAGCTCGGGTCCTCATATTATTATTATTTTTAATTAAATTATTTTACCACTCCACGGCTGGTTCGCTGGCTCTGAAACGATGTAATTTCACAACCGATATAACAGTTTCTTTCTGGGAAACATCAAAGGATAAAAGCTCTACATTTTCGTAGTTGGTTAAAATT
>NW_010113370.1:42032-42964 GCF_000699245.1 Pterocles gutturalis | reverse complement strand
GCACAGGAGCTGCTCCAGCCCTCTCTGCAGCTCTGCCTTTCCACCCTTTTTTCACTATTAACCTTGAAAAAGGGAAGGATTTGGCCCATGAGATGGGGGTATGATGGTTCTAACCAACACCCCAGTGCTCTGGTCAGCCTGGGGCTCCCCAGGGCTACCCTGACACCGGTTACTCCAGCTCACCACCCACCCACAAACCAAAAATAAAATTAAAAAAAATCAGAAAGCCCTGGATTATATGCTCCACAAGTAAGTAAACAGCAGCAGCAGCATCCTTCACCCACGGTGGGGTTTTTCCTCTTTCTACAGCATGACCAAGAAGCAATAAGTCCCTTGGCTGATGTTTTCTTAGCTCTTTAGAGGCATGGGATGCTGCTGCAGAGATACACTTGCCCAGCCAGTGATCTTAGTAGGTGATCAGATAAACAAAGTCGAGAAAATAATGCTGACAATATATTTTTCAAGTATAATATAAATGCCTATTTTTCAGGTAAAATCAGGCCAGTTGCCAAGGCAGGAAAGGTCTTTTCCATTTCTCCATCACCGAGTTCAGCAAACAGCCCTACCTGTGGAGCAGGCTCGGATGCTTTATCGCATCGCCCTGTTTGTGTTTATGAACAGGGCTGGATCTTCAGCTGTTGCATGAAAATACCAGTCCTGCCCTCCTCTGCATTGGGCTTCACACCCAGCCTAAGCCGCTGCCGCACCTTCTCCTGCCCCTGTCCATCAGACACCCCAATTACCCCCGCAGCCATTGCTCAAACCTCTCCTACCAGCAGCCAGCCTCCTGCTGCTCTGTCCTCACCCACAACTCCGCCGCACGTGGCGGAGAGAGCTGCATTCACCCACGGCCATCCCAACCACACCGGGAAAGGATAATGCTGGGGGGACCAGCAGCATCCCAACTCTTCCCAGCACTGCCCCATCCCAGT
>NW_010113370.1:37264-41719 GCF_000699245.1 Pterocles gutturalis | reverse complement strand
CAGCCGGGTGGGGTGATCACAGAGAAGACATTTAATTACACAGCACCGGGTGTTTTCCCACTTGCAGAGGGCTGGCTGCATTCGCTCTGTGCGCACCGTGTCCCATTAGTCCTGTTTGACAACTAATTGGCAATTAATAATATCTTTGCATGATGCAAATGGGTTCTGCAGATCCATTTTTTAGTGCTTTTGAATTTGCTTCTATGTACAGTGCTGCTTCAGGGCTTGAATTTATTTTTTTTTTTCTAGAAAATGCATTTTTTTGGGATGCACAAGCTGCTCATCCTTCCCGCAGCACCCCGCATGAGTTGCAAGCCCTGGGGACCTTCGGCACAGGAGTTTTTTGCCCGGGCTGATGGCTGCAGGGCAGGGCTGAGCCTGCTGGCACGGATGCTGCTGTCACCGCCCGGTGGATGAAAAGCCACCGGAACGCGTCTGTCTGCCCGCGCAGGCATCCGAGACGTGCCGGGCTGGCCTCTTCGCTGCTGGTAATGCTGTAGGTGGCACGGTGGGGTAGGGAAGAGCATTAAAAATAGCCTCAAATAGCAACAGGAGCAGCACCTTGGGAGCTGGCAGCCAGCATCCAGCCAGCTGAGCTCTGCTGATGCTAATCGGGGAGAAGACAACGGCAAACAGCTCGAGGTGAGAAGATTGGGTGGTGAGGAGCGAGCCGGGACTTTCCACAAGCAAGGAGTCAGCTCCAGCCCTTTCATCTGCTGCTGGGAGCGGCTGGTTGCTCGGGGCAGGTGCCCCATGGGTGCCTGGGGGGAGCAGCACCCTTGTGCCGGTGCTGGGGGGTGAGCCGTGTCCATGCTGGTGTCCCTGGGGTTGGGGTTTTCAGCAAGGTTTGGATGCCCCTGAGCATCTTGGACCTGCAAGAGGCTGGGGAGAAGCTGGGCAACTAGTAGAGGGTCAACCCAGTGTCCTCCAGCAGGTTTGGAAATGCTGCACGTGGGGTTTTCGGGGAAGGGTAGGAAACAGAGCATCAAGGAAGAAATGTTTCACTGTGCGGGGGGTGAGGCAGTGGCCCAGGTTGCCCAGAGCAGCTGTGGATGCCCCATCCCTGGAGGAGTTCAAGGCCAGGCTGGATGAGGCTTTGGGCAACCTGGGCTGGTGGGAGGTGTCCCTGCCCATGGCAGGGGGTGGCACTGGATGGGCTTTAAGGTCCCTTCCAACCCAAACCATCCTGTGGTTCTATGATTCTATGATTTGTTTTCTATTTCCAGGCACTTTCATGGGGAGCACTGTGCAGCACGGTCCTTAGCTCTGCATCCTCAAAGCCCCATCCCAGTTGTGGCACTGGGGTCCCCTGGGCTGGCAGTAAGGAAGAGCCATGGCTGGAATGACCCCTGCTCGGCAATGCTCGGCCATTGAGCTGCTTTAAATCCATCAGGATGCAAAGCTGAGGTGCCCTTCTGTAGCATAAGCTCCTTTCTTATGCTCAAAGTTGAGTTCCCACGTTGCCATCCCATTTAATTTGGGGGGAGCAGATGGTTGGTGCTAGCCCTGGCTGCCCAGCAAGTCTTGCTCAGGGCTTAAAGAAGCATCTTTAAGAAACGTGAGCAAGATAAAGACATGAAACCACCCCAAATGAAAGCAAGAGGCATGCCAAGAGCAGCGTGAACACCTGCACTTCTGTCTCCCCAAATCTGGGACTGGTTTTGCAATCAGATCCCCCAGCACATGAACTTACACAAAGAACACGGAAAACCAGCAAAGGCTCCATTTTTCCCCAGTCTGGGCAATTCCCAGTGACAGGTTTGGAAACCCAGAGATCAGGAAAATGTAACTCACTTGTAAAATTGGCCGCACGATGCTGTCAAGTGCTCGGGGAGATTTTTCCCAGGGAAGGAGCTATTTGGGGAAAACTGCAGGTATTTTTTCCCTGCCTCTGCCCAAACGCTTTGCCTTACACTAAGCAGATCTTCCTCAGAGGAATACTCGATAAACACTTTGCTTCCCAGGCTATGCATGAACTGCTTAAAAAAAAATAATCTGTATTTCTTTGATAAATCGTTTGCTTTCAAGGCAATTAATCAGCAAAGCCCAAGAAATGCAGATTTTTCCGCCCAAAATAAAACAGCAAAGGACCTGTTTACCTATCAGATGGAACATGCACCATTAAAACTGCCCAGCTCCTTCAGGTCCCTCCTTCCCTCTTGTTATGTGGAACTAGATGGGGAAGAATGAAAAGTGGGGGGAAACAGCAGGAAAATTCATGGATTTTCCAAGTGAAATGACACTGCGCAGTTCATGGGGGAAAAAATTACCTGCCTGTTCTCGTCTGCTTTCTTATGCCTCAGTTGCAAACCCTCAGTGCTGGAAAAATCCTCCCCACCTAGGTGGGGAAACTGAGGCGCATCCAACCTGCTTATTAGCTGAGCTGGATGAACTGGTGAGCGGGCAGGACCGCAGGCAGCCTGGCACCAGGGCAGGAGGGTGCTCCCCTTCCCTTTCCCCCTACCTTCACTCTTCCCTGTCCCCATCTTTATCCCCATCCCCATTTCATCCCCATCCTCAACCTCATCCCCATCTTCATCCCCTCTTCATCTCCATCCTCATTCCAGTCCCTATCCTCATCCCCATCCTCATCCTCATCTGCATCCTCACCCCCATCCCCATCCCTGTCCCCATCCTTATCCGCATCCCCATCTCCCTATTCCCATCCTCATCCCCATCCTCGTCCCCATTCCCATTCCCATCCCCAACCCCATCCCCATCCCCATCCTCATCCTCATCTTCATCCCCATCCCCATCTTCATCCCCATCCCCATCCTCATCCTCATCCTCATCCCCATCCTTGTCCCCATCCCCATCCTTGTCCCCATCCCACCCCATCCTCATCCCCATCCCTTCCCTATCCCATCCTCATCCCCATCCTCATCCTCATCCCTATCCTCTTCCCCATGGGGGATGGACCGTCTCCTTCAGCAGCCACAGCGAGGTTGCAGTTTTTTAGCTAACCCTGACTTTCAGCAGTTTTTTAGCTAAAACCCAGGTTTTTGTGAGGAGGACGAGGCTGGCCGCAGTGCAGACCTCAGCCAGGCGCCTGCCTCATCTGCAGCACATGGGTGACAGTCCCACTTGGCCACATCCCCAAGGATAAAACCTCCCGAAAGCAGAGAGGAGAGGTTGAAACGCACCAAAACCAGCCCTGAGGACAAGCTGTCTGCAGAGCCACCGAGCATTCCTCCCCTTCCCTGCGATCCTTAACACATGTCCATCCCCACTAATAACTCATGGGGACACTGGAATGACAGTCTGCACCCTTCCCATGGCACGGGGGACACCAGCTCCCCAGCCAGCATCCTTGTGCTGGAAAATGGGCGTGCTGAGAAGGGCCAGAAAATAATGGGCAGAAAATATTTTTAAAAAATGCCATTGTTGGATTTATTTGAAGGGCCAAAAGTGGGTCTTGGGGAGGAAAAGCTGATGGAGAACCTGGGATATCCTAGGAGCAGCGTGGGTCCTGCCTGCCACCCACCCTGGGGACAAGGGACCAAGAGCATCCTGGGGACGCTCTGTGGGACCCAAGCCCAAGGGGGACGCTTTTGGGAAGGGGTGCTGGGGGTGCTTATAGGGTGGAGGTCCCTGGATCACGGGGGGTTTGCTTTGAGAGGGGGGCAGAGGGCTGGCTGCAGAGAGAAAGGAGGAGAGGAGGAGGAAATGAGAACTAATTAACGCCTAAATGTGCTGGGCTGGCTCCGGGGCAGCAGGTGAGCGATCCAGAGGGGTGACTCACTCTGACTCAGGCTGCAAAGAGGGGGTGAAATCTGGCCCTGGCACATCTCCTGCCCCAGCCACGCGGCCGGGCTGTGGGCACCCAACCCAGACCCCCCGAGCATCCTTGTGGGAGAGAAACCTCTTTCTGCAGGGAAATGAAGCCACACTCACTGGTGGGATCAAGCAGCTTGGATGGAGCCAGACCTTTTGGATGCAGTTCCTGTATCCCTATTTTCACCTTAAAACAAGCCAAAAGGGAGGGAAAAATCCCTCCGCACAGCCAAAGCCACCATGGCCATGTGTGAAGACAACCAGTGTGGATCCCAAAAGCTAACCCCAAAGCCAAACAAGCAGGTCCAGAGCCGGAGTGATGATGGAAGGGGTGGTTTGGAAGGGCTGGACAGAGCCCTGCCTGTCTCACGGAGCGGGGACCCCGGTGGGGAGGCAGCGGGCGGCTGTGCTGCCCGGCGTGTCAGTGCACGCCGGCGCGGAGGCACTGCCTTCCCCTGTGCTCCTCGTTCCTGCCCGATGACTGGGCGCGATTGCTTCACCCCACGGGCTCTGTCCATGGGGTGAAGGTCCCCATCACCACCCAGGGGTGACAGCGGGGGGACGCATTGGTTGGGGACATCACAAGGAGAGGGGCGCAGGGGTAGATGTGGTCCAGAGCATCGCTCGAGGCTGAGAGGTGTCACCTCTCTGCACCCCCATTTCCAGGGGCTGTGCTGGAGA
>NW_010113370.1:21402-37251 GCF_000699245.1 Pterocles gutturalis | reverse complement strand
GGGCGGGCACAGCTCCCATCTCCCCCCTCCAACCCACTGGGGACCAGGCTGACACCATTTGAGACGGCTGGGTTGGGTGAGATGAGTCCCAACTCCTGCACAGGCATGAAGAAAAACAGAGAGAAAAAGTTCTGCAGTCGAGTTGGGTTTTTCCCACCCCCGGAGGCGTTGGCACAAACTTACTTTTTTTTTTTTTTTTTTTTTCTCTTTAATTTGTTCTCTCTCTCTCTCTTCTTTTTTTTTTTTAAATATTTTCAAGCAATGCGTTACTGAAGTCTCTCGCCTCCTGACAAAACCCGGGCTCCCTGCCAGCGCATATTTCTGATAATTCATCCATTATTAAGTGAAATCAAAGATATGAGCTTAAAAAAAAGAAAAAAAAAAAAAAAAGGAAGAAGCCATGGGACTGTTTGCATCTGAGAGAGGCTGTTTACAGCTGGGCTGGGAGCTTCTTTAACTGCAAAAAGATGTCCCCAAGGAAAACCCACCCAAAATGCTTGCCCTGCTCCTCAAACTGCAAACATCTCCGGATGGCCACGCCAAAACTCGGGGATCCTACAGTGTTTTCATGCCTGGATAAAGGTGATTCCCTCCTTGCTGTGGGCTGCGCTGATAAAAACCCAAACTGGGGTGGGTGGGTGCTGGCTGGATCCATCCCCTCCCTGCCAGCGGGCTCCCCGGGGACAGCCTCCAACCCATGGCCAGAGACAGCCCGACTGGCTCAGCCGGTCCTCTCCAAACCAGAGCCAGAAGAAAATCTGATGGAGAGGGAGGGGCAGAGCAATTACAGCCTTTTCGCTTTAATAACCCTCACTTGCTTCCCCGAGTCCATATTTACATCCTTCTCAGTGCAGAAGTAGTAATTAAAGTCTCTCCACTCAGGTTTAAACAACAGCAGACCCTCTTGTTATTAAAAGCAGGCAGGCAACGCTGAAAATAAACCTGGTTTTTATGGGTAGGGAGCCTCAAACCCCTCTCTATAAGCTAATCGAGGGGGAACAGCAGGATTTAGGGACACGCGTCCATGCTCTGCTAGGGCATCGATACACTGCATTTATCTCCATGGGATGCCGAGGATGGAAAAATGCTTGGAAAAGCTCTGTGCCACTGGTCCCTTCTCACCCCATTTTTTTGGCCATTGCCACCACCCATAAGGGAGAAAACGGGTCTTGGGGTCTGCAGGCACTGGCTAACGGGCAGAGCCGTGATGGTGCTGGGAGCAGCCCAGCAGCGGCTTGTGCCTTCCCAGAGCAGCTCCGTCCCTCCTCTCACTTTAAAGAAGCTATCAAAAAAATTTGAGAAAATTAATTATTCACTAAGACTGCTAATTAAGTTGATTTCCTCTGCAAGGTCATGGAAGGAAATGAGCTGGAGAAACTCTTAATTGTTTAAAAAGAGCCGTCCTACAGGCGTTCCTCCCGAGCTGCTGCGCCCGCCAAGAATACCCAGGTCCATGTTTCACCAGTTGCTGGTGTTGGGGCTGACTTTGAACCTTGCAGATGCTTTCAAAGAAGTAAAAGTCATCAGCAAGCCATAAAGTGCTCCAAAAATCCTGTCCCCAAATTGGGTGACCCAACACACCCAGCACCACGCTCCCCAGGGAGCGAGCAAGGGCTCCATGGGGACCCTGGGTGAAACCAGTCCAGAAGAAACAGCACCTCCCTCATGCAGGACATTTCTAGATGGCCCAAGAGCTGGAGGAAGACCTCATCCTGCCCTGGGTCCAGCACAATGCGGACCCACAAGCAGAGAGTGGGTCAGGTCTGCACCGCCAGCATCCCCAGTTGCCACCGCTGGGTCACCATGGGGTTCTGGTGCTTTCCCCTGTCCCATCCTTTGCTCTGGCCCCAGTGCCATGCCCAGGCGAGCCCCCTGCCCAGGGGAGCAGGGTCCCCATGGGAGGGACCCCCCCCATTTCCAGCAGGTTTTCAAGGAGGGGTTGAAACCACAATGGCATGCTCTGCAAGACACCCAGTCTGCCAGTCCCCGTGGGCAGAAGGAAGCCTGAGCATCAGCTCTCCGTGTCATGACGGTTTGGGCAATCCAGAGGTGATCCCTGCCCAAAGCACCCAACCCATGGCTGCCATATATATAAAAAACCCCAAAACTCCATAGTCCAGCAATCTGCAACCCCACCTCATTTCTCAGGTTATGGCACACGCACGAGCTGTTACTGGCACCAGGGACCTGCCATTGCTTCCACCTCAACCGTAAGGCAGAGCGCTGCACCCACTCCCCAAGAGCACCCTTGGGTGGGTGGCTGGGGAAGGGCGAGCCCTCGGTGCCCTACACCAAGGGAACTGGCTTCCCCCAAGCTGCTGGGGTGCAGCGGGTGGGAGTGGAGGTGCCCAGGGATGGCAATCCTCCAGCAGCCCTCATGGACAGCAACCCTCTAGAGGTGCCCATGGATGGCAACCTTCCAGCAGTCCCCATGGATGGCAATCCCCCAGAAGCTTAAAAAAAAGGCAACCTGCCATCAACGCCCATGGATGGCAATCCTCCAGCAAGGCCCATGGATGGCAATCCTCCGGATGTGCCCATGGATGGCAATCCTCCAGCAATGCCCATGGATGGCAATCCTCCAGTAGCCCCCAGACTCTCCGCCCAGCGTCCCACGGCAAGGAGCAGTCCTGTTGCCCATGCTGTGCCTTGCCTTCCCATTCCCACCACCATTTCGTTTCCACCCCTGTTTAGCAGGACCTTCTCTTCTTGTCCTGTAGGGGTTGATGGAGAAAAGGCTCTGGGATCTCACATGGCGGAGAACAAAAGGAGTTATTTTAAACCAAATGGATTCGTCTCCGCGGCGCCTCGCCAAGAACAGGGCGATGCTGCGCCAGCCTTGCTTCTCCCATAGAAATCAGTCCCGGTGCAAATGTGGTGGGATTGCAGATGGGGATCAATCCCCTCCGCCCCAGCCCTTCCCCATCAGGCAGCTGCCAGGAGGGGAGAAATCTCGGACTTGGCACAGGCAACCACTGGAGATCATGCAAACAAAACCGAGGAAAACTGAGCAGTTCCAGCCGAACGGCATTGCACCAGGAGCTTGGGGTTTTCCCGAGACAGCATTGTCCTCCGCAAGCATCCCCGGAGACCTGCGCCATTCCTGGCGCAGCTCTTGTGCCAAAACACCATGATAAAGGACAACACGGCCCCAAGGAGCACGGCTGCCAACGCCTGGCCAACCGTGTCCTCACCAGGAAAAGACAAAGCTTGATAACACGACGATTTCCCTGAGATCCTTGGCTAAGTTACCAGCAGCTGGAAAGCATTTACAAACATTTTCTAGCCACGAGTAACACACGGACAAGCGCTTCTCAATCAGCGCCGCAGCTCCACGGCTGGGCTGGGAGCCAGCTAAGATGGGCCCTCCAGCTCCAGGTCACCATCTGCACCACCTTTTCCTTCCCCTTCTGCATTAAAACACCACTAAAAACAGGCACTCGTTTTCCTACCTGGTGCTGGGAACATCTACAAGTCGGGTTCCTCCAGCAGCTCCATGGTCAGCTCAGGGGTATCTCAGCAGAGCTGGAAGATAAAGCCACCAAGAGAAAATCTCAGTGTCCCTGCAGAGGTGGAACCCTTCAAGGCAAGTTCCTCCTGTACAGCTGGTGGGAGCCCATCCCACGGGACTCCACGTCCTCCTGGGCTGGTGAGGCACCAGGATCCCTGGGAATTGTTCTCTGCTTGGAGGGACCTACCCTTTTTTGACTGGTGTCCAACCCCAGAGCGCATGTTCTTACCTGCTCGGTGGAAGACGGGGGAAGGCTCAAGCACCTTTCTGAGAAACGCATGGGTCTCGGCAGGGTGTGGATCTCACCCGGCTCCTCCTGCTCTTCGGACAAGCAATGGTTAGGAAAAAAGGGGGAAGCAAAGTTGCAGCGAGCTGGAGAAAAGGGGCCGGTGGCGTGAACACTCCCCGCAGCTGGTGTCTACACAGCTCGGCGGGTTGGTTAGCAGTGGAGCTCTGATCAACAGGTACATTGATGTCAAGCTGGGACTTGTCTCCTCGGCAAGGAAAGGGAACAGCAGAGATTACTAAGCGATGCAGGAATGTGGTTTGTTTAATATGAGCCATCAACACAGAAGAGTAAAATAATGACAGATGTGTAATCACATTTCCTGAGTCTAAAACCATGAGATAGAGAATTTAAACACCACTCTTCCCAAGATCAAGAAGAGGAGACGTTTGGCTAAGAACTCATTTGGTTACTAATTTCCTCGGCATTAAATCAGCTGTTCCCTGAATCTCTTGACATACTTTGCCAAAGCACTCCAAGGATGGGGCTGCTCCCCGGCTCGCTTTGATCTGAGGGTAAGCAGGGCGAGAAGATGCTTTGGAAACACGGATACGCCAGCTGACCGAGCTGGCCTGGATCAGAGGTTCCTGAGTGTTGCTTAATTGGTTTATTTTAATGAAAGATGGCGAGATAAATTTCACGCGGCTCTTTACCGGGGGAGTGGTGACTGGTGGGAGGCAGAAATCAGGATCTGGGTTAAGCCAACCCTTCAAGGGCAGGCTGGGGGGAAAACGGAGCCCTTTCCCTAGGAAAAGCCTGGCAATCATGGAAAACCAGGGCTTGCTGTTGTTTGGTGTCTCCTGCAAGGCTGGTCTGCAGAGGGCACATGGCTAGGGGACATCAGACCCAAAGCCCACCAAGACCAGGGGAAGAAATCTCTGCTTAGCCTTGCTCTTCACCTCTGGCCACAGCAGCTTCCCAAAGGTCGTGGGTGCAGGATCTGGAGGGGAGTGGTTACATGCCATCCCCACGCTGGAGATGGTGGGGAAGGGCTGGGAGGCAACGGTGTCATTTGCTCATTGGGTTTTTCTATTTGACTCTTAAGATCAAAAGTGGGAAAAGCACCAAGCCAAGTGGGGAAGGTGCCACCAAGCACAGGAACCAGCTGCAGAGGGACTCTGGTCTGTGAAGGGCAGGAAAGCAAGGCTCTGCTGGGAACCTGGAGGGACTCCAAAGCATCCCCTGGCATGGTGGTGGCCACGGAGGGGTCACCAGACCAGTCTGAGATGCTGGGGAGGACACTGTCAACACTAGACCTAGGTCAGGTGTATTTTTCACGTCCCAGAAGAGGCGTGGGGTGCATGGTGAGCTGGGGCAGAGCAGAGCAGCACATCTTGGCCTTCAACCCTCCAAATTCAGCTACTGGATACTCAGATCTCCCCAGGGACCCTGTCTCCAGGAAACCCAGACTGGTACCAGTGAGGTTTGCAGCTGGCCCCCACACCAGCTCTCCACAGCACCATGGTCTGGAAGAAGCTCCTGGACGCTCATCCAGGGAGCCTGGAGACATCAACAGCCTTGGTAGCCCTGTGCCCTTTGCAAGCTCCTCTCTTGTCCCTCCAGGAGCTTGGTGGGGTGACCGACCCTGCCTGTCAGCTGTTCCAGGGGAGCAGTACCCAGATGGGCAGGGAATTTTCATAGCGCATCCCCAGCTCAGAGACACCCTGGCTGCTAGATACCACCAGAGGTGCCCAAAACCGGGGGTCTAGGGAGCCAGGAAAGCCAAAAAGGAGATAGCCAAGGGTGCAGGAGCACTCTCCCAGGCTGTAGGTGACCTTGCAAGGCTGCAATGCACCAGGGCCACTGCAGAACACAGAGAAAATCAATGCCCTAACACTGAGCTAGCCCAGGACAGAGTTTATTAATTTATTTTGTATTTGCCACTGGTGTTGGGTACCCTCACCGGTGCTGGCAGGGTTCCTCCCCGCTCGCTGCCAGAGGAGCTCCACTGGCCGTACAGCTGATGTCCTTACAGACCAGTGATGCCAGCAGCTCACACCTTCCCCAGCACGACCTGGGAAATGGTCCTTCATTTCCAGTCAATTGAACAAACAGCGGTTCCTCCCTCAAAGGCGCCTAACGAGCATCTTCCCCGCATCCGTGACCGCGTCTGTGCCTTTATCTGAGCACACGAAGCTGCTGCCTCCTGCCATGCGAAAGGCAGGTCCATCCCCTAAACGGACTTTAATTAGTCTGACCACATGCCGACAGCTGTTCTGGTGACACCCATGCTCCAATTAAATCTTGCTTTCACCCCAAACTGTGCAGAACCCAGGCATGGCTTGTCCCTGGCTGGCGGTGCAGAGAAACGCCCAAGGCGGTGCTGGCAGAGCTCAAAACCCACCAGGGGACAACCCCCCCCTCGGCCAATGCTGGGGTGGTATCACTCATCATTGCATATGATGCAAAGGAATAATTTGAGATATGGGGAAACTGGCCCACGCAGAAAATTTGGGAGCCCATGGAAGCGTTCATGGAGCAGGAGGAGCCATCGGAGGCAGAGCAACCCCCCAGCCCTGCCTGCGCCGAGCTGCTCGTCTCATGCCCGGGGCACAGATGAGTTCCCGGGTGCGCCTTGCAGCCCCTGTGTCTTCCGTTGAGGGCTGCAATTTCATCGCTGCTTATTTTATGAAGAGTCACGTTGGGTGGGATGCAGCCGTCGGGCACGAGGCGAGCTGAATCACACCCTCCCGGCCGGTCCTCGCTGCACGGGGAGTCTAGACGGCTGGCTGATGTGGAGACATCTCCTCTCTGAGATACCTGCGTGAGGTCTGGGGCGCTCCCCACATCAAAGGGACCTGAGCTACTAATGTGAGGTTATAATTACACCACCCTGCGGGCAAAGAGGGAGAGAGTTTCTCCCAGTGCTGGCTGATCTCCCTCCATGGCTCCATCACTTGGGGTGGTGTCTTCTGCCATCACCCAGGGAGGTTTTCGAGGCTGTAGCAGGGGCTCCTGTCCCACAGCTTGCAGGGTTCATGCCTGCTTTGTGCTGACTCCGATCTGAAAACCAGAGAGCGAAACCCTCCGTTGGAAATGGGGCATGCTCCCCTGCCAGCTTCTTGGCTCCCTTGCACGCAGGGAAGTGAACCCGGAGTGGGGATGGGGATGCAGATGTGTCTGGAGCTCCTTACGCCCATTTTGCTGACAAATTGCCCCCAAAGCCAAGGGACAGCCTGGGCAGCCACAGAAGGGCTGTCCCAAAGGGCAGAAGGAAGCTGAAGCCCTGGAAACCCTTGGAACCACCACGGCAGCCAGCCAGCGACTCGCGCCGTAGGTGACCGAGCGTTGCGATGGGGCAAGTTGCAATTTTGACTTCAGAGACAGCCCAGGAAAGCAGCCGTTTAACGAACCAGAGGAACCTGCTTCGTGTCACTCCTTGCTGTAAAGTGCGTTGGAGTCTCGTCTTTAGCTACACAAAAAGCCCCAAGAAACCCAACACCTTCAATGCCTTGCAGGCGGGAGATGCTGGTTAATGGATTTGTCCAGTTGGACCATTTCACAGAGCCAGTTGGTGATCACACACACACACATACACACACACAAAAAAAAAAAAAAAAAAAAAAAAAAAGAGAAAAATGGGCTCGAGCAAGAAGGATGTAAGCTCTTGGTGGGCAGGGAAAGCAGAGCCAACCATTGATCCTACCAGCCAGCACCAGGTGTAACGTTGCCTGAACAAAAGCAGGGACACAATCCTCAACTTGCTGTTAAAACCTGAGCTCTATAGAGTGTCAATAAAGCCCACATTAACGGATTAAAAACTGGTGAGGAGATCCCAGCAGGTGGTTGTCCACCAAAAAGCCTCCATGAAATGGAGCGTTGCTCTTGGAGGTGTCACCAGGTTGGGCACGGAGCCAGCTCCCCATCAGCCTTTTCACCCATAATCCGGAGATCGCTGCAAAATCACCGCTGGGAAATGGTGTGTGGCATCCCCTGTGCATGTAGCAGAGTGCACCCAAAACAGCAGGATGGTTGGGTTTTTTTAGGGAGCTTGAAAATAATGAAAATTTTAATAAAATAATGGATTAAAAGGGGGATCCCTCCTCCATCCAGCTGGCTGCTCAGATGAATAAGTCCCCAAAAGAGGGTCATTTGGTAGGGTGACATTCCCCCCCATACACAACATCGACGGGCTGAGCCTTAAGCGAGGTGTCCAGCATCACCCCACGGCAGACCCAAAGCTGGGCGTCCAACCCGGTGGTCCCAGCACATCACAGTGTGTCCCTCTGGCACAGCCCTCATGCCCTGGGGATAACAACCTCTCTGCCAAGATGATGCCCTTTCCAAAACGCAGAGCTGGCTGCTCGGACTTCAAGCAACTGAGCAATCGAAGCCATCCTGCCGTCCCTGCACAGCCCTGGTGGCTTCATGGTCATCTTCTCTTCCACCTTGTTGTACACTCTCTGGATTGCCTTGGAGTTGACTTTCCATTTTCCAGGAGAACAGTTTTCATGGTATTGTTTCTTTTTTTTCTATCAGCTGTTAAATACAAAGTCTGTTGTGATTTGGGAGCACGCTCACCGTTACGCAACAGCCTCATTTCCCAACAGAGGCAACTGGGGAAGGGAAGCACATTGGGATAAAAAAAGAACTCCCCCTTTTCCAATGCGGAAACCTTGCTCAAAGCTGAGTAAGGATTTAGGGTTAGTAATATGCAAGGAGCAAGCCAATGCAAAATGACTTTTATGATTCATTCCATCTCCAACCTGGTCCAGAAGTCATTGCAGACTTTGACTCAGATGATCAGCGACATCGAGATGAGTGGGACAATATGGATGTAAAGATAAGGTGCATTGGCATGATTTTATGCGTTAATTTATATTATCTGCTTCCCAGCCAGAGTTCACCCATAGTTTGCCATGTTCATCCCACGGGGTACAGTTGTGCTGAAGGGGATGGGCTGGAGCAGAACACAAGAGCTGGTCATCAACTTGTGTCCTTATCCAGGAGCGCGAGGGGCAGCAGCACAGGGTGACCAGGAGAACTGCTCTGCTCCAGGAGCCGTTCTCCTTCTTCCCACAATTTTTGCAGATTTGCTGCTCATATAGGAACACTGGTTTGAATTTGAGGCAAGAGAAATGACCCAACCTCACCGCCTTGAGCAGTTCCAGGGCAACGGGTAAATGCAGGAACTTGTCAGTGCTGCTGTCGATTTGCAGATTATTTATTTGCTTATTAGATCACATTTGGCTAATAGTTTCTATGATGCTCCATAGTACAAGCTAATAAATCTTCCCTGGAGACCCAACAGCGTCTTGCTTGATGGCCAGCTTGAAGGCATCCATAATTAAACCAGTTTTGCCTTCCTAATAGCACCCTAGAAGTCAGCCAGCGGAGCAGGAGGCGTTTACCTGGCTGCCACCCTTTGATGACAAGACTGCAAGCAAGGAGGAGGAGGAGGAGGCTGGTCCTCATCACAGCCTCAACCTGCCGAGTCCTCCCGCGGTGCCTGGGCTTGGGTCACCTCCTCTTCTCACACGGGATGGAGCAGCTGGGGGCAGGGGGAAGGGGCTCTCCATGCAAGCGAGGGATTTCCCAGGGGTAGTGCTTGGTGTCCGCTCTCCCAAAGTCCTCCATCCATCAACCTGGCTGCCCAGGAAAGCCTGCCCACCTCCAGCGCATCTGGTACCCTCTTCCCATCCCAGCTTCTCCCTGCTGAGCACCACCCACGGGCTCTTCTCCAGGGACCCGACGTTCCTCCCAAAACCTTGCTCTTCCCATCCCACCAAGACCTTTGTCTCGTCTTGCCCCGTTGAGGCACTCACCCCTCTGGCATGGGGAATGCCTCTTCCTGACACAGCTCAAGCATTACAAAAATGCATCCTGCCTGGCTGGGACACCGCGGGCAAGAATCTCAAACCCATCTCTTCTCCAGCCCGGGGCTGACAGCCCCATCCCACCATTCCTCGCCCCTTCCTCTCCTGCCTTTTCCTCACTCCTCTCCCCCCCAGCCTGCAAAACAAGAAGTCTTTGTCTGCTCCCCCCGTTTTGGAGGAGCACGGATGGGTTGAACTTTCCCTGAGTGAGTTTTTCGCCGCCAGCAGGACTGCGTGCTGCGCCAGTGCCAGGTATTAACTAAGAGGATGACTCAACGAACCGGTTCAGACCAAGCAAGAAACAACCCTTCACTTTTTCTTCCAAGACTCTGGCTCAGCCCAGCACAGGCTGTTCTGGAGCATCCGAAAAGGTTAGTTAACTTGAATTATGACTTTTAAAATGGTTTATTACATCTCCCCTCCTTCGGGTTGCAGCTGGTATGGGAGGATGATGGAACTGCAGTCAAGGAAATCATTCCAAGGTAGCTCTTCCCTAATTTTTTCTGCCTGGTTTTGAGGTTTCCCTGCGAGATCTTGGCATGTGTTTTGCAGAAGGGATGTACTCTGAGAGGTGGCACGTGCCACGGGGTGGAGATGGAGGACTTTGGGAAGGGCGAGCTCCCCAGTTCGCATCTTTCCAGGAGATCAGCAGAGACTCCTGGGCACCCCAGCAGCCTCGGTGGGATGGCTCTTGCTTGTGATGGGGCAAAGGCACATGGCGCAGAGGGACACATCCTGCTCACGGAGGATCAGTGGCTGGAAAAGACTACAAAATGCCAAGCAGCATGCGACCTGGGAACCGTGGCTGGGCCATGCTGGAGGCTGGAGCTGCTCTTTGGGACTAAAGCTGCTGTTTACATGGAAAGTATCATTAACACTGTATTTTTCTCTGCTGATCCAGAGCTGCTTCCAAGCCCAAGAGCCCCAGTGTTTCCAGGGCCTCACCAGTAACAACCCACTTGGGATTGCACCCATAGCCCTGGCTCATGGCACACCACAGGAGGTTGAGGGACAGCCTCCAATTTTTGTGTTTCAGCCTCTCCTCTGGTTGGTGATGAGGTCTGTGCTGGCCTCAGAGCTGCTGGCATCAGACACTACCCCACGCATCCCAGATGAGCCATCTCAGCCACAGCTGGTGGCCCTGCAATGTCCAAGTCACTGCAGGGTGGCAATGTGTCCAGAAGACATCTCCTCCCTTTGCTTTCTTGTGGATGACAAGGACAAGGAGAAGGAGGCAAGACAGGAGCATGGGGTGTGAAGAAGCAGCACCCAAGTGTGGGGCAGAATAGGGTCCCCAGGTTTGGGGGCATCGAGGGAGAACAATGGGTTGGTTTTTGCGTGTGAACACACTGGAGGGTTGTCCTGCCCATGGTTCACCAGCGTTTGGAGAGAAGGAAGCCAGGAGGTCCTTAATGGCAACGGAGCATCACCCAGCTCCACCAGGAGAAATCGTGCCATCAACTGGGACTGTCCCAGCAGAGAAAGGAGCAAGACCAGTTCAGGAGGATCCTGCCAGACTGGGCAGTGACCTGCAAATGCAACTCAGGGAGAATGACTTCAAAGCCATGAGCAGGTGGAGAACCAGCTCCCGCTGCATCTGCAAGGGGCTCCAGACCGAGGAGGTGCCCGGAGAGGAGCTCTGCAAACCGCGATGGTTTGCCCTGTGTTATTCCATGTGGATGGACATTTTCTGACAAATGTTACTTGAGCCGTTGCAATTCCAGCCTGATGGCTTTGTTCTCCTCTGTAATACCTGCCAACTGTGGCAGACACCTGCTTTCAGCTTGGGAAGGAAAATCAAGGTGTTGCCTTCAGCTCCAAAAGAGAAACCCACCGAATTTCCCGGCGAGCTGATTCGTGACCGAACGCACAGTATCTCCACAATGGGAGGCACATCGTGGCCATGCACATCACCAAAGTGCTGGGTGGCAGGGCTGGGGCACGACGAATGCTTGGGAATGTCCCTTGTGCCCCAAGCAGAGCAGGGGACGGGGATGAGCTGTGGGTTTGCAATGGGAGGGGGCTGGGGAACTGCAGAGCTGCTCCATGAGGAGAACCAGGCAAGGCCAGGGTGGGAGGGAAGGTTTTTCCAGTGTTGAAATGTTGCATTTGGATGTTTTTTCTACATGAAGCTTTCTGCTTCCAAACAACCAGCTCTTTCTGTTCAGCGGCTGACCTCAGTGGGAAGAAAAATTGCTGCACAAAAGGGACAGCGAGGCTGACGCCAGAAGTATAAACTCAGCGCTGGTCCCATGAGTAGCTCTGGGTGGGTCCAGACAAGGCATTTTTTCAGAGCTTTTGTTAGAAATAGTGGAATAAAAAGCCCTCAAAAATCTGATTTTTCTGAGAACTCCGAAGCGTGCTTGGTTTGGACCCCCTGGCCCAGCACCCTCCCAGTTTTCTGGTTTGGCCCCTACACAAAAGCATCCGCATCTGCCCCGTTACTCTGAGATCCTTTTGCTCATTCCTGTTAACAGAAAAACATGCCCCCAATTAATAAACCCTGCAAGAGCCACTGAAACCCTGAGCCCCTCACCAACCCTCAGAGCACCAGCCTATTTTTATTTCTCTTTCTGCATTATTGCCTCATTGACTTGCCTGTGGAGATCGTTGCAATTCATATTCCTGTTTTTATTAACTGCAGGGAGCCCATTCACCTGTCCTGCACAAAGCGCTGGACGTTCGACCCCTCTGCCCCCACACGGCTCCCAGACATGGTCCTTCAGGAGGCCACCAGCCTGTTGGTCATCGCACAGTTGAAGAACCCAAATGGACCTTAATTACACTAAAAATAAATATGCTGCCCGGGGGAGCAATAGCATTTTGTTGCCTGCTCATAGACCTTCCCAACAAGACCTTCTCCAGAAGGAGGAGATGTTTCCCAGAAGACGCTTCATGATTTTGCCCCGTGAGCAGTTGGTTCAGGGTGAGTTGCCACGTTTTTGCTCTCCAGGAGCACACGGGTGATGGGAAAGAACCAAGACGTGGTGGCAGTGAGCAGGTTTCCCATAATGATGGACAACGAAACCGAGCCATGGTTTGGCAAACTGCACACTCAAAATGTCTCAAAGAGAGATGAGAGATTTGGACCCTCTAAAAAGTCCCATTTCTGCATGTTCTAAAGAAAAGTTTTTTTTTTTTTTTTTTTTTTTTTTTAAAGGTAGGGCAATTATTTCACTCCAGCACTTCACTCAATTAATTTAAAAATATGCTTAAGAGGAAAAAGGAGAGAAGAGGAAACCTGCACCCAAATTTTCCATAGCATTGAGCCTGCGCCAAAATACATCTGAGTTAAGCCATCCATGAGATTTGTTTCCTGATCCCAGGCTGGAAGTTTTCCAAGGGATGCATGGGCAAGGAAACCCAGACTGGGAGGCCCACTGGGATTCAGGGGTGGCTGCAGGGTCAGCCCATCTACGCATCTGAACTCTTCTGTTTGGGGGTTTAACGGCTGGCTTGGGGGTTCAGCTGCAACATCCGTAATTTTGGATGCTCCAGTGAGCAATGCAAGAGGAAGAAGGCGAAGCCCCTGCACCCACCTGGGCTGCCCCAAACCACCACAGCCTCCCAGGGCTGGACACGGGGCGATGGGCATGCACAAGCGTAGCACCCAGGCACTTCCTGAGCCTGGCTGTTTTCTCAGTACCAGTAGCATCCCATGGCGATGAGCTGCACGGCCCAATGGTGCGGTGAGTGCAAAAATACTCACTCCCTTTGGCATGACTGGGGCTGCAAGATGCTGTCGTTGGTTCTCCTGTGTGTTCCCTGTTGGGGACATGAAAGGATGCTCTTGCCTTCAGGAAGCACAGCCGGGCTGGATCGGTCATGCCGGCTGGTCAAGGCACCTGCTTGGACTTTACTTCTGGTGTTAAATCCCAGACTCCCACCCCAGGCTGGGAAAATGGGAGCAGAAATGGGTGTCTGCAGGCAGCAGCTTTGGGGCTGGCTTGTAGAAATCCCATCTGGGTCTTCAAATCTGCACTTGGGTTGCCCACATCCATCCAGCCCCTTCAGCCACCTGCCCCACCAAAATCCAGGCTTGGGACCCCAAAAAAAACACAGGCTTCCCAACCCTCCCCTTCCCCAAGGCTATTTGCAGAGCTGAGGAAGCAGCACCAGCTTTTTGTCTGGAAGAGGAGTCCAGAAGAGGAAAAGACACAGGGAAAAGCATCACTTGCAAGAGAAGGTTTGCTTGGGTTGACCTCTAGTAGGAGCTCGTTTAATTCGTCATCATTTGCATGGATGAACCATTGCAGGTGGAGGGGTTTCTCCATCCCTTGGATGCTCTGCTGCAGGGTGTTGGCAGCTGCTGCCTGCCAGAATTGCTAGGAACATGCTCCACATCTGCAAAGTTGTTTCAAAAACATTTTGAAATTTCCCAGGAAACAAATTTCCGAAGAGGAACTGGATTTTGGGATGGATCTCGATCTTTTATTCCAGGTCTGATTAAAAAAAGATAACCCGTCTTGTCATGGAGAGGAAAGTTTGTCTCTAAAGGAAAAGTCGTAAGCGTCCCCTTGCGAGGAGGGTCAGCCATGTCCCTGCAAAAACACCTCTGCTTTGATGAAACCATCATTTTCTGCCAGGAAAATTGCTTTATAACAAAATACCAGCCCATGGGAGATGGGATGTGGCAGAAATCATCCATCACAGCCATGCCAAGGGGGAGTCACCAACCATCCGGTACCAGGACCTCGCTGCTCCGAAGGCGTGCTGGCGGATTACTCCAATTCCCTCAAGTTGATCTTGGCTCCAGAAGACCCTTCCAAGCAATTCATGTGTTTCTGGGCTGACATTTAAAATGTTGGGCGGTTCTGGCTGGCTACAGAGTTCTTCTCTAATTATGTTCCAATGCATCGCTTGTCATGAACTCGTTAATAGCCTGATGCAGTGTGGGCAGATTGCAAGAGTCATATTTTGTCCACAAACACTTTGTGTTTCAGACCTCCTCCTTGCCGGAGACTTATCCCGGGAGGGCTTCGAACAAGAGGGACTTTTTCCAGTTTTCATGACTTGCAATGATTTAATTGTGTTTTCTCAGTGCAGAGCAGAATTTTAATGGCAAGAAGGTATTAATCCAAAGATTAGGTTTGCAGAGAATGTGAAACAGCAGTGATTTGGGGAAAAGAAGGTATAGGAGACATGAGAATATCAGGTCAGTACCACAAGCATTAAAAAAGAATCCCAACCCACAAACAAACAAACTAAAAAAACCCCAGAAAATGTGAAGAACTCCCACTGCTACTCACAAGAAGTCTGTTATGCCTTTTTTTTTTTCTTAAAGACTGATATTTTTATTTTAAAACTTCTACCATGAGAACAAGCCAGCCTGCTCCACACCCAAGAGCAACCAGCTGGGCTTTGGACGTGCTTCCTTTGAATGAACCAGTGACTGGGTTTTGGGAGCTGCCAAACAAACTCCCTTGGCTCTGCTGGGCTCCCCCCACCCATGGGTGCAAGGCAGGAGAGGAGCTGCTACACAGCTGGTTGTATCTGCAACAGGGTGAGATGCATCCAGCTGGTGATTTGGGCTGGAAGCTCAAGAAAGAGGGGAGATTGAGATGAGATGTGAGGAAGAAATGTTTTCCTGTGCGGGGGGTGAGGCAGTGGCCCAGGTTGCCCAGAGCAGCTGTGGATGCCCCATCCCTGGAGGGGTTCAAGGCCAGGCTGGATGAGGCTTTGGGCAACCTGGGCTGGTGGGAGGTGTCCCTGCCCATGGCAGGGGGTGGCACTGGATGGGCTTTAAGGTCCCTTCCAACCCAAACCATTCCATGATTCTATGATTTCTGGAGTTTGCTTGCAGTGAGCAGAAATGATCGCCCATCTCGGACCAACACATGGGGCTTTCATCCCAGCTACCAGCAGAGTGGGGCTGAACGATTCTGTTGCTTCTGCTCAGGCTGGAGACTACACAAAAGGTCCCAGAAAGCTATCAGAAGTCAACAAGGGCTGTGTGATGCAAAGCTCAGCCCAAAAAGGAGTTGCTTTGCTGCTCCCTCTGAATGACAATGCTCCTGAGCGATAGCAGAGTAGGAGCAAGGACTGCTCTTCTCTCCTCAGTCATCTCCCAACAGTTCATTTTAATTACGCAATTATAGCGTGTACAAAGCTTTCTGTGTGCTTTAGTGGATAATTAAAACAGATGGTGAGCTTAATGGGACCATCTTCTTTTTCTTCTTTTAATTAATGTGTTAACAGTCTATGGGCCAGCCTGTGAAAAATCTGTTATTTAGCAG
>NW_010113370.1:18774-21373 GCF_000699245.1 Pterocles gutturalis | reverse complement strand
ACACGCATAGACACACAGGCACGGAGGAGATGCTGGCCCAAACACGGTGGTGGTCTCCAGAAGGTCTCCACACACCTCACATGTCACCTCTACGGTGTCGTGTACCTCGCTGGTAAGACATAAGCCCCCTTGGAGTGATTCTGGATGGATTCTGGTCTTCCAGGCATGCTCCGACCTCTTGCAGGACCAGGACACCCAAGCGTCTCTGAAGAGGATGTGGATCTCACACCACTGATGGAAGCCATGGGGAGGAACGGGAGGAGGGAGGCGTGGGTTGAGCACACAGATGAGTCCCAGGGAACAATCCCCTCCACCTCCAACTCTTCTGCAGCAGAAAGGGGGATGCAAAATGCTCTTGGGGATGAGGCAGGAGCGAGGCTGAAGTAACATATGAGCATCCTACTGTCATTTCATGACATATGGCCAACAGCAGCCTCCAAAGCGATGCCAGGCACTTTTGACACATGGTGCGGGTCTTCTGAGGCCAAGCAAAGCTGCAGAG
Source organism: Pterocles gutturalis (assembly GCF_000699245.1). Taxonomy (NCBI): domain Eukaryota; kingdom Metazoa; phylum Chordata; class Aves; order Pterocliformes; family Pteroclidae; genus Pterocles; species Pterocles gutturalis. The sequence goes on along the minus strand of NW_010113370.1, from coordinate 20,871 downwards.
CTCATGTTTTCTGGAGAAGCTACCCTGCACCAGGTGTTGGGATGGATGTGGAGCAGGGTGGGAGCAGATGGAACCCCACGCTGGGATTATACTGGGAAGAGAAGCTCAGGGACAGGCGGGGCAGGGTGGCACAGTGCGGGGAAGGCGAGGAGAGCAGGGCAAAGATGGACATTTCTGAAGGAGCCCTCTGTTTGCCCAAGGTGCCTTGAGGCTGCAAGATAAGGCAACAGCAGGCTGTGAAATCTTGGTGGCCCCGGGAGGCAGGGGTTGGAGGCAGACACCAAATGATGCCAGTGGGAGCCCTGTTCACAGCACCCAAAAGAAGGTGGGTCCCCAAATAACACGTATTTCACCCCGGGACGCTGAGGATGCCAATGGATACATGGCTTCAAGAGGATACTGGAGACACTCATGGGATAGGAATCCACTGGGTTGCTAAATCCAGAAGAAGCCCCATCAGGAAGCCCTTGAGCTGGACATGTAAGATGAAGTATCTATATCTGAAAGGCTCTCATGAGCCTTTGGCAGTGGGACAGGAGGGGCCGGGAGGATTAACTTCAGCAGGGCAATGCCCTGCTCTGCAGTCCAAAGTGCAAAGCCCAAGAGAAGAAAAAACGTTTGGAGAGTTGCTTCCAAGCCCGTGGGTTGCTGGCAGGCGTGTTCCAGAAGTGGCTGGCCTGATGAACTGGTAATTTTTTTTGTAAACTCGCCCTGGTTATGGTAACAAACTGGAGGGGAATCCCATCCAGCCCACCATTGGACTGGGGATAAATCATGGCCAAGGCACTGGCGGGGCCACTGGGATTAGCTTCTTGAAGGAACAGCGGTTTCGTGGGAATGATCCCCGAGCAAAAAGGGCCACTTGATGCCATTTGAGAAGAAATCCTCCCTACAGAGGTGTGCTTTGCCCTGATGCTCTTCCAGGGGGTGGGGAAGGGGCCATCTCTCACCCACCAGGCAGTACACGAAGCTCTCGCTGCCAAAAAGCACGGCTGGAGGGTGAGCACGGCTCGTCTGAGCAAGCTGGCAAGCTGAAATAATAATTTCCCGGTCAAGAGGAAAAACAACGTTTGTTATTTCCGAGAGCACTGGGGGTTTTGGCTGGTTTTTATCTCATGCTTTTTATTGCAGCCTGGACTGCAAAGCGGCTCTGCAGCCTCACAGAGGGACGTGGAGGTGCAAGGTGCTGTGCAAAATTAAGGATGAGCCCCACCCAAGGGTGCATCCCCCCTGTGCAAAGGGCAGATGAGGCTGGAGGGGACAGGGACGCATGTCGATGCTGCAGGCTGGCCTGGGCTTCTCTGCACATCTGCTGCCCAGCTGCTGGGCTGCGTCTCAGCATTGCTCAGCTTTTCCAGCCTTCGCTGTAAAGTGACGTTGAAAAATGTTAATGGCAGGGAAAGGGACACCTTGGCGAGGAAAAGCGTGGCTCCGCAGCCACATCCCGGCACCGGGAGCGGCTCTGCATGGCACTGGAGGCATCTGGAGGTTGGAGGGATGGACTGGGAGGAAACCATCCAACCCTTTCCTGGGCCAGACCACAGGGATGGATGTACTCACCCATACCAAGCATGCTGTCCCCAGCAAGAGTCACACAGTGGGGCCAGCATCGATCACTTTGTGACGAGACCTGTCCCCCATCCGGGCTGCCCCCGGCTCGCCCCATGCCCCTCTCCAGAGGACCACACGCTTCCCAGCCCCTCCATTGCACAAGGAGCTCGTTGCTACAACAGAAATTGCAAAAAACCATGGAAACGGCTTGTCTGGGCCAAACCCAAACTTAACTGTACACACAGCATAAAATTTAGTTGCTTTAAACTTGCATTTTTTGGCTCAACTCTCCTGGCCACATCCTGAGCCTGAATGGATTGAATTACCGAGCACAAAATAAATTCCATCTGAGCAGGCTGCAGCCCTTGTCTCCCTGAACAAAGACCGAGGTGTTTGCTTTGCTTTTTTTTTTTTTAATCTTCTGGAAGAAAACGAGCTAATTTTGTCCATGTGGAGGAAGAGTGACTGGAGCAAACCGTGTTTGCCGTGATTCCCTGACATCAGCCGCCTTCCCTGCAGCTCCGTGCCCGGTGCTGCACAAAGGTG
>NW_010113370.1:18478-18754 GCF_000699245.1 Pterocles gutturalis | reverse complement strand
GAGGGTGGGTAGCAGGGGCTGGGGCTGTCCATGGGCTCACTTTTATCCTTAAATTGGGCAGGAGAGCCAGGAGAGGGAGGAAGGGAGAGGGGAGCAGAAGGTGGTGGCAGAAGAGCTGGAAGGGAGCTGCAAACACCCACCGAGCACCAGCATCCTCTGCCAGCCTCAGGGGGATGTCTCTGAGACCCCTCACCCATCCACAGCATGCGAAACCCGTCCACACAGGGAGGAAAATACCCCCACCACCCCCAGCAGTGCCCAAGGCTGTGGGGTGTC
>NW_010113370.1:4690-18361 GCF_000699245.1 Pterocles gutturalis | reverse complement strand
AAGGGGGGGTCCAGCAGCCAGACCCTCACCACCATAACCCCAGTGTGGGGTGAGCACAGAGGAAGAAGCCAGAGAGAAACCCCCGTGCCCCTCACCGCTGCCTCCAGCCTGCGGTCGCAGTGGCAGGCATCTCTGCGTGCAGGCGTGGGAAGGAGCTGAGCCGGCTCTGACTGTCCCTGCCCGTCCCTGCCAGCTACACCTCCTTGCCTGTCCCAGCAGCCGCTCCACCCCGGAGCCGCGGCGCTGGAGGGGATTCAGTCCTTTGGCTTGCACATGCCTGCAGACCTGCTCCACAGTGTCCTCCATGGAGGCCCTCCATGTCCTCCTCTTGTCCCAAGAGGCACAAGAGCCTCTGGTCCATTCTCAAATAATCCCACCAGGAGGGCTGACCCCAAAACCATCCTTAATGAGAGGGTCCCCCAAAACATGCTGTAGGTACCCCCCAACTACACGGTGACCAGCCCTCCTGAAGTGCTATGGGAAAGGAGTTTCTGAAAAATTTTCCTTGATGAACCATAATTTGCTCAGAGTGCCCAAAATGCTCTGTAATTTGCCCAATTAATTCCCCGCCGGTGGCTCATGGCACCCTCGGAAAGTCTGGTCAAGGTGAAGGCTGCAGCCGGGAGGGAAAGCAGGAGCACACACCCTGCTCCAGCCCGTGCAACAGTTCCTTGAGGATATCTTGGCTTATTTATTGACTTTATTTATTGATTTTACTTTTGGGAGAAAAACAAAAAAGCAGGATGGGATGGAAATAATGAGGCGGCAGTCAAGGACATGGGGATGGTCTTCTGGGATTCATCACATCCTATTTCACACATTGGGAGGGCGAGCATCTCCTCAAAGATAGTCTTACCCCAAAGCCATGGATGCCCTGGAGCAGAAGCAGCCCTTCTGTTTGTGATGCCCCTCTTCAGGTGGGGTGAACCATCCCAACTCTTGAACGTTGCCCCACAACGTGGTTCCTGGTGCTGGGGCTGAGCCACTTGGGATGGATGCTTCCTCACGCCCTCCCAGACTTCACATTCAGTAATGATTTAATAATCATTTAATAATGATTCATGTACTCTCCGTGGAGCTATGGAGCAACAATTCACCACCTCCTTTATCAGAAGCCACATCTGGCCAGGAAAGCTTGGCATGGCCATGGCTTTGATCTCAGCTCCAAGGCTGGGTCATGCTTCCCCGTCGTGCCATGGATACCTGCCGATCAGTGCTCAGGGAGCCGCTGTCTTTTCCCAAGCCATTGCACAGGAGTGACATCACCATTTCCACAAAATGACACTGCTGCAGCTGTGTTCCACAGCTGGGCTGCTCTAGCCCCTCCATGAAGAGCAGGTATGGCTGAAGAGGATGTCTACAAGGGGGAAAAAAAAAACTCCAATGAGGCTAGAATCATAGAATCACAGAATGGTTTGGGTTGGAAAGGACCTTCAAGATCATCAAGTTCCACCCCCCCTGCCATGGGCAGGGACACCTCCCACTAGGTTCCCTCATCTCCTCTTGAACCATTGATTCTTCTTCTTGAGATAAGCAGTCACTTGGAAAGTGGAACTTGTCTTTCAAACATTGGCAGAGACGTTATTATACTAAATGAGTTTTTAAACAAGGATGAGAAAAACAAACAAACAAAACCAAGCCCCAGCCCTCCAGCCTGGAATGGAACAAAACCAAGCCCCAGCCCTCCAGCCTGGCATGGAGGATCCCTCCCAGCTTCTCCTGCCCCTGCAGACACGGGCACAGCAGAGAAGCTGGAAAGTCCTTGACTGTCCTGGCAGCAGCTCCACCCATCAGTGTGTGATCAGCTTCTCCTCAGCACAAACCCAACAAAGCCTCACCCCAGCTGCTGGGGAGAGAGTTCCCTCTGTCCCAGTGACACCAGGACAGACCCCATCCCAAAAACCACCAGTGCTGGGATGGCACGGAGTGAGCAGGCAGCTCGGGGCAAGCTCCAGATAGGCAATGGGATGGGTGCATCCTCCACAGAGTGGATGGAGGAAAAGGGACCTTATTGGCATAGAATGTTTCCAAAGAGATCAACCCAACCAAATGTCCACAGTCATCCCAATCTGAGCCAAACCCAACAGCTGGCTTGGGCTAAAGCAGAAAGGTTCATCCTCACCTTCCCCAAGAGCATCCCACCCATTAGGAAATGAGCATTCACCTGCGGGGGGAGATGGTCTGGGGTCTTCACCACCCCCATGGCCGTAGGATGGAGTTGTTGTCCTCCCTGCACGGCTTTTCTCTGGTCACAGCAGCCAGCGCAGCACGAGGTCGGGATGCACCATGGGTGTCCGGGAGCTGGGAAGCTACAGAAGAATCTTCTGCCAGACCCACAGGGAGGGAGCGAGGGGGAAGCATGGCTGCAGACACGTTATTTGCAGACAAAAGCATCCAGCATCCGGCCTGACCCCTCATTACGTGCGCCTGGGGGGTGATGAGCGTATTCGAATAATCCCTTCAAAGGGACTGGCGAGGAGAGAGCACTGAAGTATTGATGAGCCAAGCTGGCACAGGGATTGATCTCAACGAATTTGTGACTTTTACTAATAACTTTAGAGAGGGCACACAGCACCCCAGCACACAGACGTGTCCCCCCCACTGCCTGCACCATGCTGGGCTGTCAGGTCTCCCTGATTCCCAGCCATCATCCCCACTCATCCCAGCATGAGCCCGAGGGCTTTCCAAAGCTGATGTGTCTCTTGCTCCACCAAAGGGCTGATAATCTCCCAGAAAAACCTCTCTGCACGAAGATCACTTCGCCCTGCTGAAGGGTTCACGCCCTGGCTGCTCTGCGGGGGTTTGGGCTAAATCCCCCCCTAGGGGAAAGGCAATAGCTGGGCGGCTCAGCCACCCCCCCAGTCCAAATGGACCCCACTTGTGGGAGAGGGATTGGGGCTTTCCGGTTGTCTCTAAGACCCACAGACTTGCCTTGCGCTCTTAGGACCTTGCAAACAGATAAAAACAAGAAGAAGGGCCAGACTTTGATGCTGCAGATAAATACCTCATTTTTTTCCTCCCTGGGCTTTCCAGGCAGAGCAGATGGCTATCAACAAGAGCTTCCAACGAGCCCCAGCTGCAGATAAGCCGGGGTCTGGTGGGACTAGTGGCGCCCAGCCTCACACCTCCTGGGCAGGAGCTGGAAACATCCCAGTTGCTCCTGGAGAAGGGATGGGTTGCCGCCTCCTTGCCCCCCGGGTCTGCACAGCCTGCCTGGCTCCTGGTCCGTGCCAAAAGCCGCTTTCCCCATCCCCTCTGCATCCCCCATCCCCTCTGCATCCCTTCCTGACATGTCTATGAAACAGCTCAAGCCTTGGAGAAGCAATGTGGCACGTCAGAAGAGCCATGGGTCCCCAGGCAGGGGCTGGGGGCTCAGGAGGACACCATACCCCCCCTCCAAGTCCAAACGCAGGACCTGATGGAGCACCTGTGGAGATGCTCCTCACCCTGTTGACTGCAGCAAGTGCCAGCTCTCCACACTGACAAATATTACTGAAGTCATGGAAAAGTTCATGGTGTGTAAAGAAACATTAAGAAGCCCAAAGCATCCTGTCGTGGCCGTCTTAAGGGCAGAGAACAGCTGAATGAATCCCCTTGGAGGCTGCAGGGGGATGTCCTCTCCCTGTGCTCCTGCCCTTACCATCAACTCCTCTTTCCCAAAGCCAAGACCTCACCATCCCACACTCCTGGGAATACAAGGAGGCAAAGCAAACACGAGGAAAGAAAAAATATCAGCTATTTTCAGGATCACTTCAAAGACTGGATTTTCCTTTTCTCTACCTCTCCTTTTCCAAGGCACATCTCCATCTCACTTGGTTCCTCCTGAGCAATGCTCTGCCAGCAAAGCTGTGCCCGGTCCCCATGCAGAGGCACCTGTGCCTCCACCACGAGGGACATTGTGTGTGTCCCCAGCCCAGGAGCCCCCCAGCTCCTCCCAGCACTGCAGCCTCCCCCGTCAGCAGAGCCATCGGTCTCTGTTCAGCTCTTTACTCAGCCTCTCACCCCTGTGCTTGTAAATCCTCGACACGCATGTGGTGAGCAACCAGAGAGGTGTCACCTGGGGCTGCTCTGACTCAATGGACCCAAAACAGGGGCAACAGCCTAAAACCCCCAAGCAGCGGTGATTTACAGCCTGTATCTCCGGCTGCTGCTGCCTGCCAGCCCTAAGGTGACACTGCCTATGGAGGAAGAAAATTTATAGGGCCAAAGCTCTTTCCTCCCACCCCTCCGCTCTCCTGGAGGTGACACTGAGCTGCTGAGACGTGCGGGCACGGTGGCCATCCCCCAGCCAGGCAGCAGGCTGGAGAACATCCCGATAGAGCATCCCCTCTCTCCTGGTTTGGGCTGGGACAGAGGGAACTCTCTTCCCAGCAGCTGGGGTGAGGCTGTGTTGGGTTTGTGCTGAGGAGAAGCTGATCACACACTGATGGGTGGAGCTGCTGCCAGGACAGTCAAGGACTTTCCAGCTTCTCTGCTGTGCCCGTGTCTGCAGGGGCAGGAGGAGCTGGGAGGGAGCACAGCCCCATCCCTAGCCCAGGATGTCATTTCCAAGACAATTTGGTAGCAGTCGCTTCCACCTATTTATCTTCAGACTTTGAAAATTGCCCCAAAAGCCTGCCGATGCCAAACTGGGTGGGTGAGGAGCCTGCAGCGCCTGGCCTGGCTGCAGCAGACTGAGCATCACCCCACGAGGACGTGCCTCCTGCTCCAGAGACCCCTGCTCGGCACGGTGTCTTTAAGCAAAATGCCGTCTTAATTGCATCCAGGTTCAGAGGGAGGTGGAGATGCTCAAACCATGGCCATAGTCCATCAGCTAAAAGCAGGGTCTTGCGTTTCCATACCTGTTCACCGCTCTCCTCTCGCCATGCCGTGACTCTCCTCCTGGGACATATTTGGTTGGAACTCGATGATCTTTAAGATCCCTTCCAAAACCAACAATTCTGTGACTCTGTGATTTGAACCCCTCATCCCTGGGGCCAGGAATTATACAGTGACGCACAAGACAGGATCAGGGACTTAGAGGGGGATTTGCAATTCAGAGCAGCTCCAAGGCTGAATGAGACATCTCAGACCAGCAATTAGGAGAGGGCAAAACCTGAGATGCGGCCAAGAATAAAAACACCCTTGGGCGCTCAACCCACTGGATGCAAAGCGATGAGCACCCCATCGGAGCCTCAGCCAACCACGGGGCCTTGGCCATGCCATGGTGGTTCATCCCATGGTGGATGCAGGCGCCCCATGGGATGCTGCAGAGCTGGGTGGGATGCATGAGGGTGGGAGACCTTCTCTGAGATGAAGCTCCAGCACTGTTGAGCAATCCCATAGGATGCTGGAAAGTTTGGGTGGATTTGGGGAGTCAGGAACAGCAGCACTTGCAAACCAGGAAACCTTCCTGATAACACAAAGCTCCAGAAGCTCCAGCTGATGGTGATTTTTTGGGTTGACTGATGAAGAGATGGCTCAGACACGGTCTGAAGGTACCCAGATGGTAAAGGATTTCTGTCAGGTGCTTCCTCCTTAGCCTTGAAGAAAATAATTGCATGGCAAGGCTTGGGAGAGATGAGATGACACCAGACAAATCCACTTGGGAGATAAAGTATGAGGGGCAAGCTCTAATAAGGTGAGAAGAAGTATTGACTACCCCAAGTGTGAGGGCAATGACAAACAGACCCACCAGCGAGAGGCCGGAGGCAGGTTTCCATCCCAATACTGGCAGCGATCACCACAGCTTATGCTCCCCAGAGCCACACAAGCAGTGAGAAGCTGGTGGTGTGCAGAAACCACACAGAAGAAACAAGAGACAACAACAGAGGCTCCAGACCCCAGAATTCATGAGGGTTTGGGGTGGGGACATGTTACAGCAGCAGACTAGACCTTTCTTGCCAGCAAGGTCTGCTCTTGAATGTCCTCCCAGGCAGAGGAAAACGCTCCCAGTACCTGCTCAGAGGGGCTGGGCAACATTTTGGGTAGCCTGGTCTCCTGCCAGCCTTCCTGAGGAACAGGATGCCCAATCCAGGTCTGCGCTGAAGATGCTCATCCCTGTACAAATACAGAAAAGATAACCGAGATATTTCAGCACATTCATGCCAAATGCTTAGAAGAAGCCCTGGAAATCAGGGTATATTGATGTTTTGGCGTACACCATCAACTGGGCAAGAGTTTTCCAGGGACGGACGGACAGCATTGGAGCCAAGCCTTGACACAGGAGGAGGGCTGAGAGCCGCCCGGCTGTCCGCTCTGCCAACCTGCTGCCAGGGTTTCCAGGCCAGGAGGGATTATCCCTCTGTTGGAGCCAAGCAATCGTGATCTCGCATTGATCAGCGGGGTTTGACCCAGCGCCCACGCACAAAGACAACACGCTGGCAAAAGCCAGGTTCAACGACTCCGCAGCACGCGTTCCAACAGAGCACATCCACCGGGGTCGAATTTGGGGGGAAGTTAAGGTCCAGCGCTGACAGTCATTGCTCTGGGACATTTATGAGGTCTGTTAATGCTACATACTATGAGCAAGTCTCTTTTTGGAGAAAGTGATGAAACGAAGCCTTACAGGATGAGAGACAGAAGGTGACAAGCTCAATTGGTTCAACAGTTTCTTTCCAAAAGAAGGAAATCTCCAACTGTGATCCTTTTGGTCCAACAAATAAAAAAAAAATGCAATTGAGGACTAGTCTGCTTTAAGTCTTCAAGGTCCCTTCCAACCCTAACCATTCTATGATTCTATGAAATGTATGTGTTAGTGCTGATGGTGTTAATAACAAATGTAATTATTGAAAAGCTCCTATGTACATCAGGGCGGTGAAAATGCAGATGTCAGCAACCCTCAAGTATTCTTCTTTTACACCTGCCATTAAATCAATTTAAAGCTCCCATCTCAATGTGTCAGAATTAATTATGGAGTTCTAGGCAGTGATTACTGGAAGAGGACCTTTGTTTTGTGTCGCATGGGTCTGGCTAAAGGATTGTCCCATCTCTAGTGCCCACACCAGGAGGGTGATGCAGAGCACGTGCAGGGACCAGGCTACTGGGGGGTGGATTCTCCATCACTCTCTGGTCCTGAAAGGTCTGAAGATGCTCCTGGGCTTTGCCCAACAAACAGGTCACTGAGCTTCTCTTAACCACAGCAGTTAGAATAGAACAGAACAGAATAGAATAGAATAGTTGGAAGGGACCCACAATGATCATCTTGTCCAACTGCCTGACCACTCTAGGAAGGACCAAACGTTAAAGCAAACTACTAACAGTTTTAAGCTGAAAGAGGGGAGATTGAGATGAGATGTGAGGAAGAAATGTTTTCCTGTGCGGGGGGTGAGGCAGTGGCCCAGGGTGCCCAGAGAAGCTGTGGATGCCCCATCCCTGGAGGGGTTCAAGGCCAGGCTGGATGAGGCTTTGGGCAACCTGGGCTGGTGGGAGGTGTCCCTGCCCATGGCAGGGGGTGGCACTGGATGGGCTTTAAGGTCCCTTCCAGCCCAAACCATCCTGTGATTCCATGATTAAGGGCATTTTCCGAATGCCTCTGAAATGCTGACAGTCCTGGGGCATCGACCCCCTCTCTAGGAGCCTGTTCCCCCTGCACACACCCCCCCCCTACTACAGCAGAAGTGCAGTTATTCCCACCCAGGAAAAAAAATCCATTCCTGGTGCACTTCAGACTCGTGTCATGTGCTTTGGGGTTTTTTTTGTTGTTGTTTTCTTCCCCCACTGCTTTTTTTAAAAAAAATTTTTAAAAGCAACCAAGTTTGGAAAGTCACAGGAAATAAAACCAAGAAATTGCTGACAAGTGTCCCACTGTAATTGAGCAAGAACACAGGGCTCAGCTCTACGGATTCCCAGAAATACAGTCCAGATGTGGCTCTCCACCGCAGCCAAGCCACAACCCCTGAAATGACTATCCCTACGACTGGGAAACTTCCCCATGGCCCCTTCCAGCCACGCACAGCACACACGATGCCCCCAACAACACCCAGCCAAAGACTTGAGCAAACAGAGGGCTGGCAGCAGAGCCTGGAGGGGCCCTACCCATCCCTAACATGAGGATCTGCAGCAGGGATATTGGGAGCAAACTCATTTGATCCACACAAAGCCCAGATTTCTTACCTGTCAAAACACCCAAGCTTGAAAACGTGACCTTCTACGGCTCGTTTAAATCCCAACACATCATGGAAAACCGGGAACACGGTGGTTTTGCAGCAATCCTCTTCTGCAGTCTGTTGGCTGTCACCTTTGTGGGCCCAGGTCTCTGGACTGGTGGTCCCCAGACTGTCCCCTCCGCCCAGGTCACAGCCAGGGGAAGGGACAAGACTGCATGCACCGCCAGCAGGAGGGTGATTGCATATACACCTGCACGTGTATGGGGAAAACCCAGCACAGCTGAAGGCACTGGGAGGCTCAATAACTGCCCTGGTGAACTCATCCTCCCCTTCCCCACACCAGAAAACTCTGCTCTCACAGTAGCTCCTGGTTATCCTTTCATACAGGACCTCGTTCTCCATCCATCGCTTTTGTGAAGGTGGCAATGAACACCAGTGACAATGGGGGATGCACAGATTGCAGCTGGGACACTGACACTGTTGTATTATTGATGGACAAATACTCAGCATACACCCATTAGAGGTGTCCATCGGCACAGAAGCCCACCTAGCTCCCACCCTTGGTGCCCAACACCCTTTAAAGATGGTCCCTCAGGTCCTGCAAAGACGGCATTGACAGCAGCGAGAACCCTGGAAGCAGCAACAGTCTCCTACGTGGAAGCAGAGTCTCTAAGACCAACTCAAATAGTTTCAGTTGGGTTGCAACCTTCCCATCCAGCCATCAAGGGCTAAAAAGTCACCAGGCAGAGGAGTGGAAGGGACCTTTCAAGGTCATCTAAACCAACCCCCCTGCAATGAGCATATTCAACCAGACCAGGCTGCTCAGAGCCCCATCCAACCTGACCTTGAACCCCTCCAGGGATGGGGCATCTACCACCTCTCTGGGCAACCTGGGCCAGTGTTTCACCACCCTCAGTGTAAAAAATTTCTTCCTTTTATCTAGTCTGAATCTAACTTCTTTAAGTCTAAAACCATCCCCCCTTGTCCTACAGCTCCAGCAGATACCTTTTCCCCCAGGTGAGCCAGTCATCTCATGCTTGCCCAGTTTTCTCCAGGCACCAACTCAATGCACCTTTGTGACAGGATGTCCCCCCCCAGCAGAGCAGCAGCACTGGAGGTGGCGATGAAGCCAGCATAACCCTTCTCTGTCCCTGGCTGTGGAAACAAAAATGATGGGGATGCTGAGAAGTCCAGGTGAGTCCCAGCTGCCCTTGGAGGTCAGAGCAAACCCACTGGGCAGGCTGTGGTCCACCGTGGGGAGAGGAGACTGAGGGGTGACCTAATCAATGTCTATAAATACGTGAAGGGTGAGTGTCAGGAGGATGGAGCCAGGCTCTTCTCTGTGACATCCAGTGACAGGACAAGGGGCAATGGGTTCAAGCTGGAACATAGGAGGTTCCACTTGAATATGAGGAAAAACTTCTTCACAGTGAGGGTGACAGAGCACTGGAACAGGCTGCCCAGAGAGGGTGTGGAGTCTCCTTCTCTGGAGACATTCAAAGCCCGCCTGGATGCGTTCCTGTGTGATCTGATCTGGGTGTCCTGCTCCGGCAGGGGGATTGGACTAGATGATCTTTCGAGGTCCCTTCCAATCTCTAACATTCTGTGATTCTGTGATTCTGTGAGAGCCAGAGGTCCGTATGGAGACAGGGAAACAAATGCACCCTCCCCAGATCACAGCACTGCACTTTCTTCTCCAATATCGAACGTGAAGAACATAACCCTGGGGTTAGGGAAAAAAAATATCCCCCTTCCCCTCCAGTGCAAACCCAGCCTGTGAAAACCAGCTGGCTAACCAGTATAGCTGGGCTGGTTCTCCAAACTCCATCAGGTTGGGGCAAATCCCATGTTTTTGACAGATGGTCCTTTCGCCAAGAGTCTTTGCCCAGCCTTGCCCCACCCGTGTGTTCTCTGCAGACAGATTGCTCCGCGCATCCCCGAGCCCCACGCCAGCCCACGGCAAATCCGAAGCACGGCAGCTCCGGCTATGGAGCCTGAGGTGCTTCCCTCATCCTTTATGGAGCATAATGAGACATTCCGCTCTCCTTGTCGTGCGCAGTGAACCGCTTTGGGGGAAAAACTTACTGAAAGCAGCAGACGTGCTTGCATTATTTAATTTGGGAGCAAAACCATGACCTGCCAGGCACGCTTGCACTGCAGCCCTCCTGCCTCCCCAGGCATCTGGCGATGTCCTTGCAGCACTGCAGTGCCCAGACACCACACATCTGTATTTCTTGTATCTTAAAAGGCCACTGGAATGGGCCAGTGGACGCCTCTCCCACCCATTTGGGAAGAGCAGAGTTTATATTTCAATGAAATCCCTGATGAGATGACAAGCACAGACAAAAGGGCTCTTGGGTGCTGCGATGCCTCATCACAAATCCCCAGCCATCGGAGGCTGCACAGGCCAGGGGATGGTCTCTCCCTCCCCGCAGTGGGGCTGGGAGGAAAAGCGTGGGGATGGGGACACTGCCGGGGCCACCAAACACCACTGCTGCCCTTGGTCCATCTGCTGTGGCAGAGCGCTCGGTGCAAGGCACCACGCAGCCAGGTCTGCGGGATGATCTCCAGATTTTCCAGGATGTTGTTGCTCTTGGAAGCACAACAGCAGGAGAACCCAGTGCCAGCCGACCCCCCAGCTCAGACGTGGTTACTCCAGGGAATCCCCGTTTGCCCGTTTCTCATTTGGGTATCCATCCGGACAGGTAGGGGGATGCCTGTTTTATTTCCAAAGTTTCAATGATCTCTTTCTCCTGGAAGACCTGCAGCTCTGGGCTCAGTATTTTGAAGTTCCCAAATGCAGAGTGAGGTCTGTGAGCAAAGCAGCCTCTCCCACAGCCACATCCCTTCCCTACAACACTGCGTGTAGTTCCCGTGGCATCCTTCTACGCTCTTCTTCGAGCAAAACCTCCTGCTGCCATTATTCCCCTGGCTGGGGAGAGTTCTAACCGAGAGCTTTATTCCCCGTGCAGCAGAGAAGATTTACTCCCCATACTCCTCAGGAGAGATTATCTCCCGTTGCTATTATTCCCTTATCAACAATTCACCATGCAGCCACGCTCCGGGTCGCGCCGGTGCTGCCTGCATAGTTTCTGAGCTCAGGACCGACTGAAAGAGCTGCCGTGAGTAATCACATCTCCCCCAATATTGCTTTATGCTCTCAGCTGAGCAGAACAAGTAACTCACACTGCAAATGAGTCACATCCCTTGGAAGCTTCTTGTTTTAGCATCCCGTCAAGGAGAGGAGCTTTGCAGAAGCACCTGCTAAGGATTGCCAGCCCTTGGTGTTGAAATAAATAAATAAAGGGGAGATAATTAAACTCCGTATTTCAGCCTCGTAGGAGGAGTTCATACAAAGGGACTCTTCCTCCTTCCAGAAAACCCAATACAATTAAATGACTAAACCAGCAAAGCAGACACAAAACTCAAGGAGGAGAGGCTGGGAGAGCCAACATGAATACAGATCGCCCTCCAAAGTCTTGACCAAGACTCACTCACCCCCCGTTAGAAGTACAAGCTTGTTCCCATTTATCTTGCGCAGAATAACAACTGCGGTACACAATGCTCAGGATTAAACCAGGACAATTTCTTAGCAAGAGCCCGTTTGACTCATTTATCCTGGACACACACAACACACATGCACAAACCTCTAATTTCCTAACGACGAGCCGACCGTTGGCGTACGCGATACGATCTCAGCACATGAGCCTGCCACCTCTGATGAAAACCCACCCATTAGAGTGATTTATGGCTCTGAAGATGCACAAGTGTCCTCTGTGACTAAATTAGGCACTGGGTGACAGATGAAAGATGATCTACCCCTTCCCAGTTGTCACCAGGAAGCTCCACAGCCACAGCTTGGATGAACCATCTCGGATGTCCGAGACATCTGTGCAGTCATTAACTAAACCTCTCGTCTTGCGGGCTGGCTTTTCCTCGAAACACCCTGCCAGAGAACCGAGCCAAACAGCAGCCGAGCGCTCCTCCATCCACCCAGGTGGATCTGCCTCCCGTGGATTTATTGGCACACCTCTCCCAGGGAGCTGTGCCTCCTGTTTCTCTATTTACCTGCACGTTTCAACATGTTGCTTCAGAAATCCTTCCATGGGAGAGTGGGAAGCATCCCTCTGTGGGAGAGGGGGATGTTCTTCGGGATGGAGAGTCCTCAGCACAGGACAGACACGGAGCTGCTGGAGCGGGGCCAGAGGAGCCACGGAGATGGGCCGAGGCTGGAGCAGCTCCCGTGCGAGGACAGGCTGAGAGAGTTGGGGGTGTGCAGCCTGGAGAAGAGAAGGCTCCGGGGAGACCTTCCAGCACCTCCCAGTGCTGAAAGGGGGCTACAGGAGAGATGGGGGGGCTCTGGATCAGGGGGTGCAGGGACAGGACGAGGGGGAACGGTTTGAAGCTGAAAGAGGGGAGATGGAGATGAGATGTGAGGAAGAAATGTTTTCCTGTGCGGGGGGTGAGGCAGTGGCCCAGGGTGCCCAGAGAAGCTGTGGATGGCCCATCCCTGGAGGGGGTCAAGGCCAGGCTGGATGAGGCTTTGGGCAACCTGGGCTGGTGGGAGGTGTCCCTGCCCATGGCAGGGGGTGGCACTGGATGGGCTTTAAGGTCCCTTCCAACCTTCTATAGATCTACGATTCTATGGTTTGAGCAAGGCAGAGGGCAGAAGATACCCCTATGGTATTTTGGAGAAGACTTCTCGAGGGGAAATTCCCCATCGCGTGGCCGGTGCCACCAGTACGCACAGGTTATACTGAAAAAAACAAAAACCAAAGGGTTGGCTTTTCAGCTCTCCAGGCTTACTTATCTGCCCCTGAGCATATCTGATAGCAGTCTGCAGCCCTGCCTGCAGCAGATGAGAGCCTGGGAAGATCGCTCTGCGGCCAGATGTCAAGCTCAGCCCTGGGGACAGCGTGGCCATGTCACAGACAAGCTGCTGGAGCCAGGCTTTTTCCCTTCAGAGGAGAACAACCGGGTCCAGAGCCCCATGGGGGCTCTTAGGCAATAGCAAAGCCCAGCCTCCGTGCCCCCAGGCCCACGGATAACCCGTCCTCATGCAAAGCCGTGACTCACGCCTGAGCAAGCACGCACACAGCCGTGGGCACCAAGGCTATTAGTCTACACCTGGACCCTTCCTATTCCTTCTAGCTGGGTGAAATGAAATGGAAAAGAAATTCAATTAAGAAGGTCTTGTCAAACACTGAGGGATCCCTCGGAGTTGCTCTCTGCAGCTGTTAACAGGTCTGGCAGGATTAGCACCCCCCCCCCCGGGCTCCCTCTCTCTCCAGCGGGCAGTTTGGGAAGCCCGGGGTTGGAGCAGGCTGAGCTCCAGCGGGGATTTGCTGCTGGTGCAGCCGCGACCACCCCAGCCTCCAAAAGGGGATTTGTGGCCCAGCTGTTTTCTGCAGCCACCGAAACTTGGTACTTAGCCAGAAAATGAGCTGCCTTCCCCTGGGAAGCCAGTAGCCCCCCGGCTATGGACCCCCACATGGAGCAACCCTCCCAGGCTGGGGTCTGGAGGAGCTGCTGTGCCATACCCTGTCCTCTCCGACACGGAGCAAGGCACAGGTTTGGGTGAGCG
>NW_010113370.1:0-4285 GCF_000699245.1 Pterocles gutturalis | reverse complement strand
CCCATCTCCGTGGCTCCTCTGGCCCCGCTCCAGCAGCTCCGTGTCTGTCCTGTGCTGAGGACCCCAGAGCTGGATGCTCTGAAATGCTTCTGTGAGATGCCAAGGGCTCACACCAAGCCCTGGTGGCCGCCAGGTGGGGAAAGTTTCTGCTCCCTCCCCATGCTCTGCCAGCTCTCCACATCCCCAGCATGCTTTCTATGCTCAACACAGCCTCCAGCATGGGAAATTAAACCTGATAGGTGGCTGCAGCAGCTTAGCTTCAGTCTCCATTTATCCAGCGACTTGGACACGGTAAGGCAGGCTGATACAGGAGGCGGCGCTGCGGTACCCAGCACGCAGCAGAAGATGACAGTGGTTTCAAAGTAATGGGTGACACCAAAGACAGCGTGACCAACGTGATGAGTTAGAGCTGTACAGCTTCAGGGGAACAGACAAATGGGTGGAAAAAAAAAATAAATAAAATCAAGGCTTATGGCTTTTAGCCCTAGGCCCAGAAGGAAAGGCAGGGTCCCTCTTGGGAAGGCTGAGCCCCCAGGTGCTCCCCTCTTGCAGTCCCATAGGGCAGATGGGACCTCCAGGGCAAGGGGTCCCCCGCCCACAGAGCCCTGTCCCCACGCACAAGTCACCCCTCGCAGTGCGTTGTCCTCAGCTATCACCCCATCCCTGCAGCGCTGCTGACCTGCAAAGCGGTTTCCTTCAAGGGATCAGCGAGTGGATGGATGCCTTATCCCATCATCCAGGCTCAGCCCTGCAAGTGGCAGAAGGGATCATTAAAAAAATTAAAGCTGAGCTGTTCAAAAGCCTCCCTCCCTCTGAATGGGGCTGTGAAACAGCACGGGGTCCTGTTCTCTCACGAGTTCAGAATTATTCTTTCAGAGAAGTTAAACAGGGTCATTTCTGCTGTCCCCAGTGTCACCGGCAAACCCAGCGCCTGTATCTGGCATCCACAGGGCAGCGTCTCTTTGGCCCTCGGGTGGCTGGCAGGACAGGAGGAGAGGCGACAAGGTCCGAGGTGGAAGCAGACAGGCAAAGAGTCTTTGCCAACCTTTGGGCTGGAGAGAGGACAAAACAGCATTGAGCGTCAGGTGCTAAAGCACCCACAAAGCGCTGGCTCCATCCTTTGCCAGCAGCCTGCAGTAACACCCAGCAGAGCTCCACGTGCCGGGCAGACCCGGCAAAGCCCCAGGGGCTGCCCCCGCTCCATCTTTCTCTCGCCGCCTACACAGCAGATAAATCCCCGAGTGCCTACAACAGCCGTCCTCTATCCCTGAGTGTGGCAGAGTCCCTGTTGCCCCTCGCAGCCCCCCGTTCCTCATCTGCAGCGCAGCTGTCCAGGCACAGCCAGGTTAGTGTCAGAGCCCGTGCTGGCGAAGGACAGATAGAGTCACAGGATGGTTTGGGTTGGAAGGGACCTTAAAGCCCACCCAGTGCCACCCCCTGCCATGGGCAGGGACACCTCCCACCAGCCCAGGTTGCCCAAAGCCTCATCCAGCCTGGCCTTGAACCCCTCCAGGAAGGGGATCAAGGGAGGAGTGCCACCCTCCATGCCACCCAGGGACCCCGTGGGCTGAGACTCACCGTGGCAGAGGCATCCGTGTGCCGGAGAGCCGGCGGCACTGCCAGATGGGCCAAAGAGCCTAGAGCATCTCCAGGATGTGCTGGTGCCTCCTCTTGACTCTTTAAAAAATGAAAAAAACCCCCATCAATTAAATCAACCTAAAAACATAAAAACCCCAGAACTGATGCCATTTAAAAACAGCAATCACGTCTCCTAAGCGCAGTTCTCATCCCAGGGAGGGAGAAATGTCAGAAATCAACTCAAAATCGCAGTCGATTCTCTGCAGAGGGAATTCAGCTGCTTTGCTGCTAAGCAGCAATATAAATCTCTAAGCTGGAGAGGTAGATCATTAAAAGGGGAAATGTTTAGAGAAATTAAATCCTTTTCCTGCTTCTCATGCTCATAGGGAAAACCAAGCTGATTTGCAAGAGGACAACATTTAGCAATATTGAATTCAAAGTCCCCATCTGTTCCCATTCTCATGCTGAGTTTGTCAAAAATCAGCTCTCCTTCCACCGACGCCCGCATCACTTCTAACCAGAAGAGGCCAATTCTGGAGAGATTTGTAAATAAACCACTTCTGCAAATCCAGCCAGAAAAAACAGCCAGGGGAAGGGCATGATTCGTACAAATACATGTTGGGATTGAAGGGATGAAGCAAATAAGGGGACAGAGGAATGACTAATCAGCGCAGCTGGCTAAATAACCCAGAGCAGAGGCCAGCGGAGGGTTAACGATACCCGAATGGGGAAATCTCCAAACAGGATCCTGCATCTGCGCCTCCTCCGCTGGGGCTGGTGCTCCTGGATGAAGCCAGATCTGGAAACAGCTCCATGCGGGAGCCACCCCCCATGCAGGGACCAGCAAGCTCCTCCTGAAGCCTACGGGGATCTAGAAAAATATTCCTAAAAATGTCTTTCTGTTCCTTATGGGGACAGAACTGGTTTGTTACAATGTTCTACTTCTTCACAGTTATTGAAGCCAACAGGTTATCAATATATTTAATTCAAGCAACCACCCCTTGAAGCAGCTTTTACCTTTAAAACTTGGAAATGAGAGATTTAAGTACCAAGGCTACGTTCCCACATTCTTCTTTAGGGGCAGGATTATTCTGTAGGCTCCTGTATTCAATTTATTCGGCAATTTAAACCATGCGTGCATTTTCTGGGGGATCACATTTCCAAGGCGGGCAGCCCCAGGGATCATACCTGCTGTTCTGTACAGGTGAGGCCAGGCGTGGTGAGGGCGATGGGCTCCCCCAGGGTCTCGGAGAGCAGAACCCACCTGGCCAGGATCTGGCCAGGATCCCGCTGGGACACACACACCAGGTGTAGGCACTGAGCTGATTCCCTCACAGCATCGCAGCAAGCGGAGGGGAAAAACCCCTGACATTCACTGCCCTAAAGCCAAAACTGATTTTTTTTTTTGGTTTTTATCCTCGTTCACAGGGCAGAAGATCTCGACAGCCGCAGCTGCAGCACAGGTAGGAGCCCTGGGGCAGGGCTCTGCTCACCACCTGCCCCATCCAGAGCCTTTCTTCCCCCCCCCGCCCCGAGCCCTGCACAGGCGTAGAGCCCCGGTGAGGAGCAGGCACAGACGAGCCCAGATCTCCCTGGAGCAGCTGAACCATTGCTCCTGCCCCATGGTACCCCCATTGCCTGCCCCACGGCTCCCCCATCACATAGCTGGAAGCCCAGCTACGGCACCAGCTGCCTTCGCTGCCCCAAGCCACCTCCTGCCTTCCCAGGGTCCCTTCTCCACCAGCTCCATCTTCCCAGCCAAGCACAATATCATGGAATGGTTTGTGAGGGACCTTCAGGATCACCGAGTTCCAATAGCTAAGAGACCAGCTAAGGGACGTGCTGCAGCACTGGGATGCGTTCCTGAGGGTGCTGCGACCCATCAGCAGATGGTCCCAGCGAGGTCCTGACCCGCTGGGGATGTCACCCAAAGGGCAGGGACGTACAGCTCGCAGAGGTGACGCTTTCTTCTGGAGGAGAGCGAGGTCTTGCATGAAAACAGAACCAGGCAGAGTGTGTCCATACCATCTCCTGTAAATATAGAGGAGAAAAAAGAGTTTATTCTCTGCCCCGTTCAGTGTTTTTCTCCCAGGATGGGAAGCTCCAGCGATGATCCAGCCACCACAGAATTAATCCATCCGTCCAAAGCACAAAGCAGGAATCAGACATTTCTTTTCTTGTCGTTACCTCCAGCCAACCCCCATATTGCCACAAGGCGACTTCCTGCTGCACTTCCCCCAGCTCATTGTTAATTATTCATTTCCTAATGTCCTTTCATCCAGAAATCCTCACTGATCCATAACCCGCTTTTTCCATCCGTTTGGTCTGTGCCACGTAGCTACATCACAGGCATCCACAGCGTAAGGTCACACAATTTACTCACAGGTACACACCATGCCTGTACCTATGGTCTCCTTTAGAACAACCAAAAATATTTACATTTCGTGCTTTTACCGTCTTCTTTTAAACTACAAAATTACTTCAGGTCCTTCTGTAGAAGTACCATCTCCTCCAGGGTTAACACCGGTCCAAGCGATCTCGCTGTAGCATCTCCCTGTTGCCACCACGTGGTCAGCTGGCTCCTTCTGCTTGCTCTTCTTTCGGCCACAAAACTTCTTCTACAACTCTCTGGAGTAGAGCTAGAGCAGCTCTTTGGGAGATGTACTCCAAAGCCCTTTAAAAAAAAAAATATATATATATATATATA
>NW_010113369.1:11257-25084 GCF_000699245.1 Pterocles gutturalis | reverse complement strand
CATCGCACCCGGTGCCCGGCAGCGGAACGCGCAGAAGGGGCTCAGGGACAGCCTCCGTCCGTCCCGGGGGTTGTGCCCCTGCCAGCTCCTGGGGCTCCCGCGGGCCCAGCCCATCTCGCGGGTTAGATGCAGTTCTTCTGGGGCCAGAGATAAATACGTGCACAACTGTCCCGCCGGTTAGAGTTGCCGGGTAGTGGTGGCAGTGGACTGACCCACAGGCCTTCGGGGCTCTCCAGCTCACTGCTGCTGAGCCTCGGATGCTGAGCAGCATTCGTCTCCGGTGGTGCCGCGGGAAGCCGTGCATTGTGTGTTACACGGTGATCCTAGCAGGGCTGCAAGTGCAGCATCCTCCAATGCACATCTGTCTCAGTCCCGTGGTGGCAATGGCACAACTCCTCTGCTTTCAGCAGAGTTACACCAGCATAAAACTGCAGTAACCCAGTGAAGAGTTTGGTCTTTAACGTCTTGTAGCCTTCTTCGCAAAAAGTGAAAGCCCAGTTTGCAGTATTTTAGCCTGCTGGAGGCTTAGAGGCTCTTCTAGTGCTAAAGCCAGTCTTTCTGCTGACCGGCCTGTATTGGTCACTGTATTTTAAAGTACAGGAAAAAGTCATACGTATTTATAACAGAAATTGCCAGCGCTTCTGGTTTTACCTAAGCAATGTCAGCCCTGCCTTTCAGCTGAATGCTGGTGCTGTGTAGAAAGAGGGATTCTTATCTGTTAGGCACTCTGATCAATACTAGCAAAGGTAATTTCCCTGAAAACGTAAGTATGTCTTCAGTTTTCCAGTATTTGTAGGAATATTATGTCATCAATCTAATCCGGGAAATCACAGGATTTCACAATGGCAGAAACATTTCTGTCAGGGACTGCTTTTTCAGCTCTCAGTGAGAAGGCAGGTCCCTGTGTTTCCTGTTCACTGTGCAGAGAGACCGGAGCAGCATTCTGTGACTGTACCTGTAAATCACAGATAGCTACAGGTATAGATACAGATGCACAGTTAATTCCAGATCTTTGGTTGTTCGGTTTGGCTGTGGTTGGTGGAGCATGGTTATAAGCATGGTTGTATTTTTAAACTTCACATAAGTTTTTGACACACAGCCATGTGTGTCATGTGTGTCTCCACACTACAAAACCAGTGTTTCTTCTGTATTGTGAATTTTTTTCACTTAGGGTTGTTTATCTGTCTTTCATGCTGGCAGTAGGTTACCCACAGTCAGTTCTTGTGCTTAGTTACTGTGATACAGCATAAGTTGTATCCTGAGCTCACTTCAGATTTATTAAGGGAAGAGACTTAAATAGGATCTGTCTGATATTTTTTAGTCTCTGAAGAAATATTATTTTCAAAACTTGTGCTGTAATTAATCTCCTGGAAATGTGAAGAAAAAAAAAATTCAAATTACTTACAAAGGCTGTTTTCTGGTTCTTAAGCTTCTCAAGAAAATGAAGGAAAACACACCCCTATTTATAAATATCACCTTACGGCAGTTTTTAAATGTCACTGTAACACCATTTATTTTTGCAATAAAGTCCCATTTGTTGTATTAGAATAAAATCCTATAAACACATACTCTAAATATGAGCAAATTCTGAACTGCAGAACACTGACTTAAGCTTTGAAACACTGTTTAACTGTTGGCTAATGAATGCTTGCTTCTCCTGACAATTTTGAAAGTACAAACCAAGGGAGGCTAGGTTACAGCAATGCCTGATCAACAGTGTAAAAGGACGTGTTACAAGATTTCTAATCTAGGGAATCCCCTTAGTAGGCAAGCATAGGATGTTTGGGGAAAGTAATTAAATACCTCTCATGTGCTTAGTCACCAGAAAAAAAGGTAAAAGAGTTTTACTTTGAGAGTTACTGTAAAAAGTTAAGAACTTTAAAATTATTTGGTGATATAGTTTCTGGGCCCAGGTGTGTTACTGGACACAGCTTGAAGACTTGTGCATTTCAGACAAGCTAATCATCCATTTCAAAATAATTAACTCAGAGTAGAAATGCGCAAATCTATAAATAGTATTAAAAATTCTTGTCTCTTAGATGTGAAATCTGCTTACCTCAGCTGCCAAGGGGTAATTGCACACTGCAGACTGTGTACTTACCTAGTTCTGGAGGGTTTGTTTTTCTCACATCTGACATTTTCATGGGTGCATTAGAACAAACCCTGTGGTCAAAAAGATCTTTTTATGCAAACAGCTTCAAAACAAAATTTAAAAGTACAAGTTTAAATCCTCGTGTCTCTGCTGCCTCTTTCAGCATAACTTGTTAAGCTACAGATGATGGAGTGTTTGGGCCCCTTATAAGATCTACTGATGTGTTTCTTATATTCAGGAATAGTTTTCTATATTTAAATGTGTCTTCCTTTATGTTGCAGGAGGCCAAATGTGCGTATGTCATCATCATCATGGCTGTGTACTGGTGCACTGAAGTGGTCCCACTGGCTGTTACCTCCCTCATGCCGGTGGTATTTTTCCCTCTGCTTGGAGTTCAGAGCTCTAAATCGGTAAGGAACACTTCTTGCTCAGTCAGATGCAGGGATACCCATTGCTCCAGTCCCCCATCAGTACTCAGCAAAAAAGTCTGATAGGAAAGCGCTTCAGCTCTGTGGTGCTCTTTGTGAACGTGTTGAGCGGTGTTCAGGGTTCATGTATGGGAAGATGTTGAACTAAACACACATTTGCCCAAAATGTGAAGGGTGTGGGGCTTGAGAGGGTGGAGAGGAAGATCTGTTTCTGGGCATGGATCCTGCTGGAGAGCATCCCATTGGTGCCAGCAGCTGGTGTGTTCATAGCACATCCCCTGAGGAGCAGTGCTGACGCATCCTCTGGTGGATTTCAGAATGCGCGGGACAAGCTTCTTGTGATGGGGTAGACAGCAAGATGCCAGCAAGTACACTGTGTCCTCTCCAAACCTCGTCCTGGCTGCGTGTGCTAGTGCTTTAGTTGGAGAGAGAGAGCCCGTACTTGGGTACCGTAGCCCAGGTTCGCTCCTGGCCAGGCAGCTGGTAGGGGCAGGTGTGGCTGAGAAATGCATTTTGGAGCTCAGCGTTCCTGGTACCTACACAATACTCTGAGCTCTAACAATATTTTAGGAAACTGCTGTCATCTTGTACTTTATTAACTCCTGATGATCCAAAAGGTAGGTTCCTGAGGCACAAAGAGCCCCTGCACTGGACAGTTCAGCCCTTGAACAGGGGATGAAGGGTTCGGGAAGCTGGAGGTGGCTCTGAGGCTGCGACTGCTTGTGCTGGTGCTGGGGTGGGGCCCGGTGCAGTAGATGGCTTTGGGAGGCTGGAGGGCAGAGTGTACGGGGTGAGGCTGGCAAGAGGCAACGTTTGGGCCCCTGACCTACCTTCTCTGTCTTTCAGGTGTGCTTGCAGTACCTAAATGACACAAACATGCTCTTCGTTGGAGGGCTGATTGTTGCAATTTCTGTTGAACAGTGGAATCTTCACAAAAGGATTGCGCTGAGGGTCCTGCTGATTGTTGGGGTGAAACCTGCACTGTAAGAATATTACATCACTTCTTCCTTGCCTGTGTTGATTTAGCAGAGGCCTAGGGATAGTGCTCAACAGGCAGCAGAGGAGGGAACCTTCAGGAACCTCTTTAGCTGCACTTGTACAGAGTTTCCAGAGGTGAAGTCTGGCAGCAGGAACAGTTTATTTGTCCTTTAGCTAAAAACAGCATCTGGCCAAATTCTAGATGCTTGCCATTGGGGACAAAATGGTGACAGACTGCATCACACACAGACTAAGGAGCTAAATGGCTTTCTGGGGTTCCTTTGGTGAACGTGGCAGAGCTGTCCCAGAAGGGAATCTGGCCCTGATTTGTGTTACTGGAGGCTACATGCATCCCTGTCTGGGCTCCACTGTCTAAGTTACAGTGACTACAAAGCCTAGCAGCGTCTGTTTTCTTTCCTCCTTTCTCCTCTGCCTGTTTATCTCTTTTCAGCCTCATGCTGGGGTTTATGGTAGTCACTGCCTTCCTGTCCATGTGGATAAGTAACACAGCCACCACTGCTATGATGGTTCCCATTGTCCAGGCTGTCCTGGATCAAATGGACAACACGGAGCATGATGTGACCATGATGGAACAAGCAACCGGACAAGCAAATACCGTGATTGAGCTGGAGGAAAAGAATGCATCAGATCCCACTTCAGTGCATGGTAAGGGCCTACTCAGCAGTGAGTTGATTCTACTCAACTTGCCACACTCAGAGCTTCCTGACCTAGAAGAAGTGCTCTGTACTTTTTCCAAGGAAAGAGGATGGCAACCTGACTGAAAATCCCTAAATCCATGACGTTCAGGTTTTATAAAATGGCTTCCAATTTTGGTGGCTGCCATTTTGTTCTGTGTAGTGCTAAATCCCATGCAGATTGTTATGTTCTTTTCTTCAATCTGGGATCATCCTCCCATAGTTTCCCTAGACTTAACTGCCTTCTCAGGGAAGTTAAAAGTGTATCCTGTGGGAAATATTGTCCAGTCCCCCAGCATTGCACTTTGCAAATCTTGTGATTATCAGTGGGGATTCAGCTTCTAAGCCATGCAGGAATGTTTAAAAAGCTTAGTGCAAACACAGCCTGTTTTGGTTCTGGGGTAATTATCTCTTTATTGACCAGATTGCATGTTGAAGTGGGTGTAAGAAAGAGGAATACTTTAAAAGCTACATGGAAAAGAGGAGCTGGTGTCATTTGACTCACGGTAGACAAACTACTCCTTGGAACATTTCAAAGCGTGATCTTACCTTGATGCTTGACTCCACAAGGTCCTTCTGTTGGTTCTGCAGTAGGTTTCATCTGACACACTGAGCACAAACTCAGTCCCTCTGATTTCATGGCTCTGCTGTGCTGTTGCAGAGGGATATATTATTAAATACCATTAAAGATCAGCTCTGTGGTGCCTTTCTCTTTCAGAGGAGGAAGGATTGTCTTGGGGATTTTAATGGAGATGTGATTTCACTGAATTAGCAAGTTGATCTGCCACAATTCCCTGTGTGACTGTGTGCAAAAAAGAGTACAAAAGTTGGTAGCGCATACTGTGTCCCACACTGCAAGCCTTCTGCCTGCAGCACGCCATGCCCATTTTCTGGCTTACGTGTCAATGGAAGACAGCGTAGAAGAAGGATGTTAATGTGTGCCAGACATTGCCCTGTTACGAGATTGACTCATAACTGACATATTTGTTTGGACTTTGGAGGCATAGTTTAGATACAACTGTGATCTCTGCTTTTTGGCTGCTTCATTTCTTAACCTCCCTTGTGAAGGGAGAACGCACTATGATTGTGCAAAGCTCAGACGCTGGGTTTATGTAAGATACACAAGCCCACAAGAATGCCACTTGGTCACAGAGTGATCTGTAAGTGCTTCTAGCTTCCAAACAGTTGTACTAAAGATAAGTTTTCATATTTGCAAATGCTCTTTTTCATGTTGATTCTTGACTCCCAAAACGGGACTTCTGCTCTAAGACCGGTAATAATAATTTTGCTGGTTTTCTGCTTGGCTTTGCTGACTGATTTATTTTAACATGTATGTAGTGAAGGTAATAAATATGTGCAAAAATACCCTTTGGTATTGTTGAGTTGGTTGGAATGGCCATACCTACATTGTCCTGCTCCGTTAGTTCAGTCAAACTTCAAGATTAGACTGTTAACCTCAGAAAACAATGGACACAGCAGCAAAATTTCACAGTTGATGTAAACTGACATAACATATTGATCTTATGCCAGGCAAGAATTTGGTTTTGGGTGTTTTTTTTCTGCCCATATTCACAGCGGTTAACGCTAGTTCGGTTCTTGCTGTGGTATTGGAATGGTTCCAGTGACTACAATATCTGGCTGGTGGTAAGCCTCTCTGTGAAACGGGAAATTACTGCTGAGGAACTGTGGCACTGATATGGACAGCAGCATCCTGGGATCATTTAGACCCAGAGCGTCAACCTCTCTCTTCAGCTCCTTGTGAACCTGAGTCCAAAGTATTTAGGAACGTATCTGTGTGGTTTCTTTTTAATGAAAATAAGTGGCATACACCAGTTGGAATCACTGAGCCTGCAGACCCTGTCCGGAACTCTCCTCCCTAACTTTACCTGAGGCAAGTCATGTTCTTTGTGTCTAGTCATGAGCAATGGACAAGTCCCTGA
This sequence comes from Pterocles gutturalis, assembly GCF_000699245.1. Lineage (NCBI taxonomy): Eukaryota > Metazoa > Chordata > Aves > Pterocliformes > Pteroclidae > Pterocles > Pterocles gutturalis. The sequence continues at coordinate 18,951 of NW_010113369.1, read as the reverse complement.
TGACCCCAGATCTTCTGAGGAAAAGAAAATGAGGAAACGTGTATGTAAGGGAATGACACTTTGTGTATGCTATGCTGCCAGCATTGGAGGAACTGCAACGCTCACTGGAACAGGACCAAACATGGTGTTGAAAGGCCAGATGAATCAGTAAGTCCTTCTTGCTGTTTCTGTTACTTAAACTATCTCACTGTTTCTGTGACCAACTGGCTGGTCTTAGATGACAGTTGCAGTTGCAAACCATAAGCAGTGACCAGTTGATGAGCTGAGAGTGAGGAATGTGTATGAAGTGATGGGCCTCATTTTTCTGCTTCAGCCTTTTTTGGCAGCTATGTGCTGCTGTTATAGGTCTCCTGAGAAATTTGGAAATACTTTTTGGTAATCAGCAGACAGCTGGTTGATCATGAGATACTGGTTCTTCTGTGTCCTCTTTTTCAACTGAAATGCAGCACATCAGCAGAGGAACTGCAGCGAAGAGTGTCTGAAGAGTGTATGATTAACCCTCCTCATAAGCCCACTGAAGAGAGATAAAGATAGCTTAGCCTCTGCTGTAATATTATTCCTCCATGCTGTGGCTGTGGAAACTGTGCAGATACTGTTGTAAAGGAAAGGAGTTGCCCACAAAATACTGTCTCTGCTAAACTGAGTTTGGGAATTGATTTAAATGCAACCTAATCTACGGTGGAAATTTTGCAGACTCCACAACAGTCCGTAAACATTGCTTCCTTCTGTAGGGAGCACTTCAGTGTCAGCTGCCGCATTACCCATTGGCATTAACACCCAGCTGGAAATTTGCTATTGATATTTTTCCTCCAGTCGTTATTGGTGAACACAGGGAAGAACAAAAATTGCTGTTCTTAAAACACTGGCTTCATTCTTTTAAGCCAGCTATCAACTTTGTCTTCTGTTGAAGTGAGCAGAAGTGCAGCTATTAATTTCAGGAAAGACAGTTCTTGCTCTCTTACTAGAATGAATGGGGCAGAAGAAAGAATGTCCTGTCTTGGTATAAATAAGCAGGCATGTTGGAAGTGAAAGGTACCTGGACTTGTGTGGGAGATCTTTCAGTAGCAGTTGTCTTACTGAGACCTGAAATATATGCATTAAGTAAAATACAGAGAAAACCGAGGATCATTTAAGTTCTGCTCTGAAATGCAGGCTGCCTTCCTGTTGACTTCATTTAGGGTATGGATGTTGCCTGTGATTACGTGCAATGGTTGTCCTAGATTTACAGGTATAATTGTCACTAGCACATATTAAAGAGAGAGCAGAATACTAAATGTTTTGACATTCATACAGAAAACATTTTTCTTTTGTTTTCAGGTTATACCCCAACAATAATGATATTGTGAATTTTGCTTCCTGGTTTGGGTTTGCATTCCCAAACATGATTCTGATGTTGGTACTAGCTTGGCTTTGGCTACAGTGCTCCTTCATGGGACTCAAGTGAGTATTTAACTACATGATATTGTGTAAACCCCTCAGCTAATGCAGATCAGCTTACTGAGAAATCTGGATAAGCCAAATGCACTGACAAGTTATTAATTTAGTAGCAGAGAGAAGTTCCATTTCACAGCAGCTTTTGAGGTCTGGAAACTTTTTGTGTTCATGGGAGTTGCACTAAGGCAAAAGCTTTATACATTCTTAATGTTCAGGCAGAATTGCCTGTTACTTTTCAGTTTCACATGTGTGTATTTCAGCCCCAGAAGAGCTAGCATAGGGTTTTGCTACCCTCGATTCAAAACTAAGTTTTTCATCCCAGGTTGCTCCAAATTACCCAGAGACTTACATCCATTCACAGACCCCATTCTTCTGCAGGAACTGGCATGTCCCCATGAAATACTTTGACACTGTTGTAATTTCTTTTTTTCCTGGCCTCTGCTCTAGTCTGTGTCCATCCCTAGGAGTGACAGCTTCAGTGGCAAGCATGTTAAATCCCTCTGATATATTAATACTTACGTATTTTCTTCTCCTTTTTTTCTTAAAGCTTTAAAAAAAGCTGGGGCTGTGGGACAGAGAGAACTGCTAAAGAAAAAGCTGCATACAACGTGCTGAAGGCAGAAATGAAGAAGTTGGGCCCTATCTCTTATGCTGAATTCAATGTCCTCATAATGTTTGTTTTGCTGGTTCTCTTGTGGTTTTCCAGACACCCAGGCTTTGTAAAAGGCTGGGCCACCAGCCTCTTCCCAGAAGGAGAAAAGTAAGTTTTTAGGGTTTTTTTCATCCTGTACCCTCTTGGTTGTGAATCAGATTCCCTTGCTCTTATGTTCCATTTTGAGTGTGGGGTCATTCATTCCAAACTTATCTGAATTCACATTTCCTGGTCTTCATCCTGTCGCTAGTGTGTGAGATCACCAGTTGATGCATTGTTTGGCAGTTTGTACTGCAATGAAGGCTGGAGGCCAGGACGTGGAGTAGGCTGAACCTCCTAAAGGAAGAGAAAATTCTGTCATGCTGGTCTCAGTCACACTGATGTACACTTTGAATATTTGGTAATATCACCTCTAAACAATAGTTTAGAACTCACTGGGAAATTGATTTGGTGCTTTGAATGGCTTTTTTGCATAATGTCTGTGGCATGTTAAGAACAAAATGCACGATGGGACTATCATTCAGGCCACTTCTTTACACATCTTTATTGAGATACAACTGCTGAGTCTTGGCCTCACCACAGCAGGAACCCTGCTCCCAGGAGCCGTTGCCGTCTGTGACTCTGGTTATTCATGTGTATTGTAGCCGGTTTCTTTTATCACTGTTTGTGTTGTGGCAGGTCTGAGAGACCTCAGTCATGAACTAATGACCCATTTTGCTAGTGTACAAGCCTCAAACAAGATGACAAAGAGCAGTGACTGCAATGCTGGAAGGCAGCCATCTTCTAGGAGAAAGATGTCTATTTTATAAGCCGTTTTCTCTTTTCTTCTTTAGGTACATCACTGATTCTGCTCCAGCTATGTTAATTGCGCTGCTACTGTTTATCCTTCCTGCTGACAAACAAAATTCATAGGCTGGAATCCAAGCATGTCTGACCCTGAACAGGCTGAAGAAGGTATTTAAAAGAGTAATCATAACATTGCAAAACAGTTAGCCAGATCCAACTAACATGGCAGAAACAGGTACTGGATTTGCATGCGGTTCTTCAGCGTAGCTCACCTCCCTCACGTGCTGGGCAGGGCTGGGGCACGGTCCTTGCTCATATTTATTACTCTTACCCTTCGCAGGTTTCTCAGTAATACGCATCTGTTTTTTTTCCCTAGTGTCTTATAGAACAGGAGACAAAATGTCTTCACTCTCCTAAAACATGTTCTGCTTTTCATTTCTCACTTCAGATATAAAAAAACCATTTTTATCAGCCCCGCTGCTAGACTGGAATGTGGTTCAGAGGAAGATGCCCTGGAGCGTTGTGCTGCTGCTGGGAGGAGGTTTTGCTTTGGCTGATGCAAGCGCAGTATGTCCTGACATCTGTTTTTCTCTGACTCAAAGGCGAACTTCCCTGGTTTGTTATCTAGTCCTGTATTACTGGGCATGCACCCAAAGCCAAACCCAGTAGAGATGTTCAGATCTGACACATTAGCAAAAATTGGGAGGAGGTGTGAATGTGCCTCTTTTTCAGGAATTTGTGTGCTCTGACCAAGTTTCTTCAATTTCTCTTACCTCTTGGAGGCTGCCAAGTAGTTTGGGGTCTTCACTGGCTGGACAGACCAGAAAAGCAGCCTTTCTTATTTCTCTTATCATCCCAATCCCAGCCCTGGCTAGAAAAGTAGAAGTATAGATAACACTTGTCAGATTTTCAGAACCATTTGAGGTTTATTTAAAGCATATATATCTTCAGATTTAAACCAAACCACTACTGGAGTGGTCAGGAAAAAAATCGTTGTGGGTAGGTAGCCCATGGTTTGATCCTGTGTTCATAAATTCACAGAAAAGGAGCTGACTTCCCAAACCAGGAAAGAATCTTGAGGTGGACTGTGTCATTTCCTCCATCACTCCCAAGATACATCTAAATCAAAGCAAGCCTTAGCTATCAACAGTGCCATGCTTTGGGGAAATTCATCTTCAGATCTAATTTTTGTGGCTAGGCAGTTTTAAACCAGGGGGCAAATTAAAGCCCTGGGGCCTTCCATTCATCTGTATACATCAGACATAGATTATTAAAGCTCCAGAGCATTAGAAGCCATCAAGTCAAAGGTTTTGTAAGCTGTTTGAGTCAATCTCTGCTTATGTTCCTACAATCTCTGCTTATGTTCCTGCTTTCATACAGCATCGCTATCTTCAGAAGCCTTAGAAAAACATGCCAGGAAACTTCTGAGAGATACATTAAGTATTTCCAATAGTCTCAGCAATGGTTGTTTCTGTTCAGCAAAAAACCATAATTTTGTAACCAAAATGTGAGCAAGTATTTGGGTTCCAGAAAAATCAGGAAAGTGGGACTCAGTATTAGGTCCAGTTGGCAAGGAATTTCTTTTAGTGTTTTGTCATGGATCATTGTGCTTTCCCGGATGGTGTTTATATAATTCAGGAGCCATTTAGCATTCTTTGGTAGGAATGTTACACTTAACCTGAGTTCCCTGTTCATGAGATAGGGGTTCTAAGCCTCACTGAAAAACATTTTTTTTCTTGTCAGAACTCTGGGCTCTCAGCTTGGCTGGGTCATCAAATGACTCCACTAGGATCCATCCCACCGTGGGCCATTGCAACAGTACTTTCACTTATTACAGCTGTCTTCACCGAATGCACCAGTAACGTTGCCACAGCCACCCTCTTCCTACCTGTCTTCTCATCCATGGTAAGATTACTTCCATCCTGTTATCCTGTCAACTGGGAGATCAGAGTTAAACTGACATTCTCTAGTGGCAAAGCAATACCGTATTTATTGTCTGGAATGTTGCTCCAGTGTTCATCTGAAAGCCACCAACAAAGCAGCCCATCTGACAGTATGCCATAATGGGCAGATTTTAGCTGGTGGTCACTGCTATGTTTATAGCATCGTATGTAGACAGAAACTGGGAATCCAAACTTTCTCCAGTCTGCCCTACTTGTATGCCTGAAACCTGAGAAACAGCGTCTTGGGGGGAAGAAGCTAATTCAGGGCCTGTCCCATGTCACTGAAAAGGAAGCACTTCAAGCCTTCTGTAAGGTGTGTCTCTAGAGAAAGTGAAATGAGAGTCTCGTTTTTAAGTACAGATCAACAAACATCCGTTACTTCTGGTCATTTTGTATTTGAACCACCAACTCAGAATTGGAAAAACACACACAAAAGACCCAAACCGAAACAAAATACAGCACTTTCTATTCATCCCTTTGAATCCTTCCTTCATGGCTTTATGCTAGAGTACAGAAAGTGTTAGCCCTGATTATTAGAAATGTGTCATTTTCTGTAGGAAGCCAGAACAATTCTAAAATGTATGGGGGAAAGCCTGTTAAGTGTCACTGCCTTTTCTGAGCAGAATTGAAATTGTGGCTTAAAGGAAAAAATATGTTACTTTGTCTCTTAATTTGGAAAGTACAACCGCTTTATTCTAGACCACTTCATCAAAGTAAAATTATCCCAATAAGGGTGCTGAGCTATTAGTGACTTAAATGGCACTTAAGTTCTGAGTCCCACAGAGTTCATATAACGTCTAAAAGTGTTACTCCACGTGCCTAGTAATTATAATCCCATCCCTGTGTAATCCTGGCGAAACTGTGGTCTGAGGTCAAAGAGAAGATTGTTGGGTAAGTTTGACCAGAACTCCAAATTATACCATAGAGCAAAACAAACAAGAAGAAAGAATCAAGCATTGTTTTTAAGTATTGTGGGACAGAAAATGAGAGCAAAGTTATCTTTAAGCACAGGTGGATTTCGGAATAAAATACTAGTAAATTACTCAGGTGATATAGTACCAGGAAAGTAGATGAGTCTGTGTGTCTCAGTGGTCTGGGAAATGTTCTTTATGCTTTTCTTTTGGAACACCCCCAGTGTGATATTCTCCCCATTGCGTTGCAGGCTACATCTGTCAAGATCCATCCTCTGTACGTTATGCTGCCTGGAACTCTCAGTGCTTCCTTTGCCTTCATGCTGCCTGTTGCAACGCCGCCGAATGCAATAGTGTTTTCGTATGGTCACATCCGTGTGTTGGATATGGTAAGATGATAATTGCCTTCTTATCTGAAGCTCTCCATTGCCTTTATCCTGAAATATGGTGAGAGTTTAATTTTCTTAACCAAGTATTTCCAAAGTGCCAGGAAGCTCTTACGGGCTGTAACTACCAACCTCTGCCTCTCTCTCCTGCGGTGTTACTATTGCAATAAAGATTTGCATCTCTGAAGTGACAGTACCTTTCTCAGTCTTTGGCAGACATACAGCCCAGCCCAGCTGAAATTAAAAACGGACAAGTCGTAAGTCTCTTAAACACTGAAGAGTTAACATGCTGTCAGTGCTTTCCAGTCTTCTGGGGCTTTGGCGAGTGTAGCTGAAGCCTTGTTTCCACTGGAGCTGAGAGCAGAAGGTAACAATCGTTTGCCCTAGCCTTTGGTCCTCTGATTGCCTGCCAGACCACACAGTGCCAGATTCCATGCCGAACACGCAAACGTTATCAGTTTTGTAACTGGAGACTTGAAGGAGGCAGAAGCTGTTCTTTAACTAGTAAGAGCAACTTGTACACGCCGCAAAGCTCCTAGCCTAGTTCTATAGCAAAGTGTTCAAAGGCTTTGCACAGTGAGTTCCCTGGTATTTCCACCTGAGCAAGAGCACCGGGCAGTGGGTACAATGCCCGTTTCTGTGATTTATTTTACTACGTGTATGTACAAATAGGCACTGCTGCAGTTTGCTGTGCTGGTTATTTGGTTATATTTGTTGGTTTGGGCTTTTTTCCCCACAGGTTAGGTCTGGAATAGTGATGAACATCATTGGAGTCTTCTGTGTCACACTGGCCATCAACACATGGGGAAGACCCATGTTTGAGCTGGACACATTCCCAGCCTGGGCAAACAGCACAGCTAACCACTGAGCAGTGAAGAATTCAGGTGTTAAACAAGGAAAGGACGATTAATGCTACTCCCTGTTGCCCCAAGCCCTATATAGAGTTTCATCACCACTTCAGATCGAGTGTCGGGTGTTTGCTGCCTTCTGGGAGTCACGCATCAGTTCAGGCGTGAACCAACACAACTTTTCTCTGGTCATGCTGGAGCCAGAAGTGCTGTTTAATTACACATGTGTGTGGATCATAAGTATGATAAAGTGATCTGTTGTACCTCCAATCAAGGCGAAGATTTAGGATTTATTGAACTTTAAATAAAGAGAGGGCAGGCTGTTGTACCAAATGGTTTGAACTATCGTATCACTGGTATGTACCTGTCAGTCATTGAACAGGGCACTCAGGCAGGGGCTGAAAAGTCATTAACTCTTTCTTATATCCACAAGTCAGCAGCTGTACAGAGAAATCCCTTTTGTCACTTGTCTGGTGAAAGAAGGGGCATGTTGTGTTATGTTATTGTGTTCTGTTGGGTTTTAGTCAGGCCTCAGCCATGGGGTGGAATCCTTTCAAGACAACATCCAACACACTTTTCTTTGCCTTGTTTTCACTCCAAAGTCTCACCACATCTAGACACCCTTTAATGAGCGTTGAGATAATGGAATTCCATGCTGGTCACGATTCAGCTGGTGTCTCGGGCAGTGATGAGTTACGGCTGGATGTTTGTCCCTTGCAGGTGGCACCGGCAGG
>NW_010113369.1:0-11226 GCF_000699245.1 Pterocles gutturalis | reverse complement strand
CCCCCCCCGGCCGCAGGACGAGGTTTCACTGCCAGCCAGTGTTTGTCAGTGCCAGCCTGCAAGTGACCAGTGGCCTACGGGGCTTCACATCTGTTGTGACAGTTCCTGGATTAGCCCCTGATGTGTCTAATGAATTAACTCTGGAATTTTGGAGTGGAGACAAGGCAGGAGAGAGGCTCCGACTGACGGCCTTGTAAAAATTTAGAGGCCCAGATATTGGGGCTTGTGCTGGCTGGCAGCGATGGGAGCTGTTCTGTGTACTTTGGGATTCAGGGCCTGTAAAGAAGTGTTTTGTAGCACCTGTTGATGTCATTTCTGGAGCAGAAATAGTCTGCAGAAGGATGGGTGTTGGACAAGGCATGTTCTGTCAGTGGTCCGTGGGTGCGTTTTGTTAGCCCTGGAGATGGACCTGGGGGAGGAAAGGCAGCGTGCCACGGACGAGAGGGCTGCGGGCATGACCCGAGCTCTCCAGACTGCCTCTGCAGCCTCACACAAGTCAGTTCACCTCTTTGTGCCTCAGTTTCCCCTCCTGAAGAAGATGTCATGTACCTATCTACCTCACAAAGGTGTTGTGAGGACATGAGGGTCAAACTCTGCACCCATGGTGACTCCCCACCTCGTAAGGGTGCAAGGTGGAAGTTATAGAATCACAGAATTCTGGCCAGAAGAGCTGTCCTCTGTCATACGTGTGCGTGTAGGATATTTAAAAGCTTTGTTATTGACGTGAATGTTCTTTATAGAACTGGAAAAATATTCACATTTTTGTCTTTAAAAGTGAGGAAAGTATTTATCCACAAAATGACCAGGTGCTTTTCTGAGCAGAAAACTACTTCAAGAATTATTTCATTTTTGTGCCTTTATCCTCTGTGCTCTTTCAAGGTGCTGGGCACCATAAACTCTCCACTGACTGTTGTTCCTGAGTGCCTCCAGCAGCACCCTGTCTACCCAGCTGCTGCATGGGGTGCAGCCTCAGCCTCTTCCGTGGGGTGGTGGAGCACGTGGATAAACACTGTTCTGCTTGCAGGGTTGGTCTGAGGAAGAGGCCAGTTCTAGTGCCAAGAAGTAGCTTGGTCACAGACGTTTGTCACACCTGAAGCTTTTCTCAGTCTATGAAGAAACTGAAACCAGGAACAGTTCGGCACCTCCTGTGCCTTGGCAGTCACCACTTAATGCTGATTTGCATCTGTAGGTATCTAAGTGCACTTGGGAAAGGAACTTTTTCTGCCTTCTGATGGACTTCATAATACGAGGACGTTTCACCAGTGCCAGGTACTTCGTGGTGCTCTTCACTATTGCAAGCAGCACACAGCGGAGCTTGCGTGGGTGGTTAACACTGGTCTCGCCTGTCTCGACCCATGCAGATCAAAGCTCCTCTAAAACCAGTTTCAGATAAAAGCCATAGGACAGACACTTCCCTGTCCCATCTGCAGAAAGGAAGGTTCTGAAAGTGCCCTCATCTCAACTAGGGAAGAGCTTCCCTCTGTTGCTCTGCAAGTAGAAAAAAATGTTCTTTTCATCAGTGGTCACACAGGGTGTTCTTTTCATCAGTGGTCACACAGGGTGATTTATTGACAGGAGTGCCGCGGCAGGGGGAACATACAGATGGGGCAATAAAGAATGCTGGTTTTATTATAACTGTGGTGTATTTGATGTGTCACCTCTCTGTCCTGTTAATAGCAAATGTTCCTTTCTGAGACACTTTTATAACATCCTGTGATTGATTTGTGTTTAATTTAAATGGGTGAGTTGCAGAATTCGAGCCTGGCAAATAAAAAACTGCTAGAACTGTCTCCTCTCTGGCGTGGATTGCTTCCTATGGAATACGGTGGAGCACTTGTTCCTACACTACCTCCCGCTGCAGCCTGGTATTGCTCCAGTAGGATCCAGGAGGGTGCACACTGTAGGGAATCAGCTCAAAGCAGAGATCTGGATCCTGCCCTGAGTACCCACAGACCTACGTGTCAATGGTTCCTGCTCTTTCCTCAGCTAAGTGGTAACTCAAGTTTCCACCTTTGAAAATGCTCAGGTGGGACCAAATCAGGTGGCATATCCTACACGCTGTCTCATTCATTTCAGAGTAGAAGACTCTAAGAATGTAAGAAACACAGCTGGTTTTTAAGAACTAATCTTACACAAACTCTCCAGTATAACAGGTACAAACAGGCTTTTCTTCAGCATCAAGCATGCATGTTGTCCTCTTCCAGTGCCCTGAGGAAACGTGTTATTTACCATGGGTAGTGCAAGGACAAGGGCTGTGTTACTGGAGCAAGGTTACATCCCCTTTCAGCACTGCAGGATAAATAACATGACAGATACCCGTCTTCATGGCATTTATTTTTCTTCTCATCAAAGGGGTTTTGCTTTAGGCACAGAAGTTGTGATGGTCCTAAGGCAGTGGCATAAAGGAATCCCTTTGACCCTCACTTCAAAACGCACACCACCAGAGCCAGCGCTGAAGGTGGGATGATCTTCAGTGTGCACTGCGTCAGGGTGGGTTCCTCGGCCACGCTGAGCTAGCAAACGGTTCCTGTTCTATCACGTGTGGGCCCTGGGTGCTTAACGGGTATGTCAGCCATCCAGCTGGCAGAACAGCAAGCAGTGCTGCCTGCAAGGAGCTGAATTAATGCTTTCCTATTTTCTGCTCACACTATAGAATGTCCTTGACTTTTCCTTTCTTCTCTCAGAATACCAAGTTGCTAATACTGTTTCTGCAAATGTTAAATGTCTCAAATGTGCAGAATCATTATATGGGCTGCTATTGCACCGAGTTTGTTCCTGGTAGTTCATGGACCGAGTTCATGGAGTGAGTCCAGAGGAGCCCACAGAGATGGTCAGAGGCTGGAGCAGCTCCCGTGCGAGGACAGGCTGAGAGAGTCGGGGGTGTGCAGCCTGGAGAAGAGAAGGCTCTGAGGAGACCTTCCAGCACCTTCCAGTGCTGAAAGGGGGCTACAGGAGAGATGGGGGGGCTCTGGATCAGGGGGTGCAGGGGTAGGACGAGGGGTTTCAGTTTTAAGCTGAAAGAGGGGAGATGGAGATGAGATCTGCGGAAGAAATGTTTTCCTGTGCGGGGAGTGAGGCGGTGGCCCAGGGTGCCCAGAGGAGCGGTGGATGCCCCATCCCTGGAGGGGTTCAAGGCCAGGCTGGATGAGGCTTTGGGCAACCTGGGCTAGTGGGAGGTGTCCCTGCACATGGCAGGGGGTGGCACTGGATTATCTAAGGTCTGTTCCAACCCAAACCATTCTGCAGTTTGGCCCATGGAGACTCAAGTCCTCTGCTCAAGGATCTTTCACAGTTGTCAGCTTCACAGAAGCTTTTGCAGAATACCACGACTTGATAGGGCCAATGGCTACAGGTGAATATTAGTGACAAAACCAGGGCAATGAAGAATAATGTTACCCAGAGCCTAAAAATAGTTTATCAGGAAACCTACTCTCTTAACATCAGTTTCGTTTAAATAAACATGATAGAAAAGAGGAGGAATTTGTCAAAAATTGGTATTATAGAGGAGGGGGCTAGCTTTACTGTTTTATTCATTACTAAGATTCATTCTTCACTAAGATTTTGATTCTAGCATTTCCTGTATAACTGTTACTGTCCCGTTAGAGTTATTAGGGGTAAATTTTATACCTCCGCTAGTCTTACTTTATATCCTGACAAGATTTTTTCACCTGCAAAACTGCCAGGAGTTTTTTTCACGCACATGCATCTGGACAACCATTAAAATCCAGCTTCTGCTGTTAACAGAACACTCAAGGAAGAAGAAATAAGGTTCCTTGAAGGTTGGTGAGTATTTTTGAAGACTTATATCTAGCTGGTGGTTACCTAAAGTTTGCTTAAAAATCTTCTGGACTCAGGATTTTACACTGTTGTCTTGTGGTGAATAAATGACAACATGAAACGCCCCGTTACTGAACTCCGGTGATGCAGAGTGTTTCACAGGAAGGCATGCTTTCTGAGAGTTTCTTTTTGGCTGTTTGCCTCCATGACTGTTTTGTTTTAATGGTCAGCTGTCCCCTTCACATGCCAGACTGAGGTCTATTGAAATCCTCCTGTTTAGGAGCTCTGCAGCAGGGCTGCACCGACCCCACCCCGCTGATGATCGTGGTGTTGGGGCTGCTAAGGCCAACTGCTTTTCTAACACCAGCAGGTTCTGTGCCTGCTGGGCTTTGCTTACACATTTGTATGTATGTGTATGTGTTATATATGTGTTATACACACATACATAATGTGTGAGAAAGTTGTCTAGATTGCTGAAGTGTATAAATTAGTCTGGGAAACTGTGAAAAGACTTGTGACAGCATATGCATTAAAGGGACACAGTGTGAGTGTAAAGCGAGAAGCCAGGAACTGGTTTATTAAGGCTTTTTTGTAACGTACTCAAGCTTTAAGCAAGTTGCTTGACTTTTCTGTTTCAGCCCAAAATGTTGTATTTCGTGTTTATCAGCCTGTAAAACTGGTTAGAAATATGTCTTGCTAATTCCTGCATGAAGACAAAGATTAAATGATTTCCCTGGCTAATGAATAAACTATGTTGCTAAAGTCTGTGAGTTCAATCAAATTGTAGGAATCCTAACTTTTCTTGGAAGCAGTAAGTAAGCTTAAAGCTCTGGCAGCATGGGAGGAAAGTCTTTGAATATCAACTCTAAAGCCTCAAAAAAACAGAAGATAAGTAATAGGAACTCACTGTTCCAGTTTTGAATTACTTAGTTTTAAATGCAGACTTACAATTTTGAGGGCTTGGCTTGTGATTTCATTCCACAATTTGCAGTGCAAAGCAATACTGAGTCCCTGCTGACAGAACACAGCATTTCTTCTTTGTTACGTCTGTTGTTCCCTGCTTTCCCCCTTGTTGTTATATCCCTGTGCCATCTGTTGTGCTTGCACATCAATGTAAGCCTATGAAGTAAACTACATTTATCAACAGAAACTTCCTTTATCTTTTTGTAGTAGATTTCTCTCAAATGCTTTGTTACTTGATCTGTGGTTTAGCATTCCAGCGTAGTAACTGTGAACTTGATATGCTGAAAATAATACATGTATTTATCCTGTGCTTTTGCATGGCTAGTTAATACCTGGGGCTTTTCATGGTGAAGGAGAACCTGCTTCTTCCAGAAGGAAATGCTAAGGGATTTCTGTGTCCTGTATGGAACAGAAATAAGTTCAGCCCTCACCATTCGGAGCCACAGAGAAAAAGGCAGACACACTGTGCTGCTCTGTGGCGATTAGGGACTGCTCAAAAATAGAGCTGACTATACTTGAAACTATTTTTTGCTCATTTAGGTTTTCCTGGAGCACTGAGTCAATAGTTGCCCATTCATTATGGTGTAAATGTGGCCTGTAGATTCTGGTCATAAGAGACTGCTTCTTCTGTAAGAAAAAAGGTGTTATCTTTCCCCTGTTTACCTCAGGACTCTATTTACCCACGTGAAACTACTTGCTCACCTTATTTGGCGCTCAGCTCTTCAATGAGTTTTCATAAACTGTTCCAGGTCAGAATGTGAGCCTCACTGCAGTGTTCATAAAACATTATATTCATAGACAAACTATATTCTTGAAATAACAGAATGTTCCAGATACTAAAACTAGTTCGTTGTAGTTTCATTTGTGAACTGTTCTTGTGAACAATAACATGGGTTGAGTCTTAGCAAATATTTTAACAAGCCAGTTGAAGGTCAGATTTTCCACCAGAAACAAAGTTAACAAAATCTTTCAATTAAAGAACGATTATTTCTGGAGCAAGTATCTATTTTACTTCAATGTTTGGTCTGGGGTATAAAGCAAAAAATCAGAAACCCAGTCTTTTTTTGTGCACGTCACTAAGAATGGTTAACTTTTACTTGGGGAAAACAGCGTTTCCTCTGAAAAAGAGGAGTGGGAAGGGGCAGGACACAGGATGCTTCAGCTGCTCTTTGAATAAGAAAAGCTGGGAAGAGAACAACATAAACTTTCCTGGGAACATCCTCCCCACACACACAATTGTCTTATGATGCCTCATTTCAGAGCTTACCTTTGACTGTTTTCGTTCATGTCTGTCTACAGGTGTAGGTCAGACCAATCCAGAGCAAATCGGAATATGTCACCCCGGATACTGAAAATGCACAAGTTAAAATCAACACTGTTCCTATTGGGAAATAACTTCACTCTTGTTTGAAGGGTGGTCAAATAAATAAATCTTGAATTTTTTGGCACATGTTTTTGGCCCAGCTCTTTGGGTTGTTTTTTATTATTATTATTATTTTGGAGTGACTTAAACTGATGATGACCAGCATTCTGGGAGCTAATAAGGTGCAGGTGTCCTTCATGAAACACCTCTCAGGTCTCAATTAATTTATATGTCTCGCTGCAGCAGCTGTCCTAGCTGTTTGGAGCTCCTCTGCTCCACTGTGCTGTATTTGAATTGATCCGTAAGACAGTGGGAGGCTGCACAATAAATGAAGGTCAGGGAGAAGGTCAGGATTCTCTGCCTCCTGAGGAACACTTAAGGAATGGAAATTACAAAGGGTAAGTGATTTGGGTTTGGTTTTTTTTTTTTCCTTCTCTGCTGTAGCTTGATATCCTGTAAGAGCAAGAGTCAAAAGATCAGAAAAGGACCCTGATAAATACTGGGAGTTTACTTGCTAATGTTATGCTGGTGAGAGCTCCAAGTTCATACACTTTGTAAAGCATTTATCAAGCCTGGGTCACTCTGTAAGTAGAGGACTGCCCACTATAAAAACCTCTGGCAGCGAGAGTGCTGGAGCTGCTGCAGTGAAGTTCCCCCACAGTCTGTAATAATGGAGTCTGGAAACCTCTGAACTAAGAGATTGTCCGAAGATGTACATAATGTCTGGGCAGCTGTGCTAATGCCACTGCAATCCTTGCACTCAGAAGGTGGTGACAAGCAATTTCAGAAATAAAGACTGTTTTGACTCTTCTTAGAGAAATGAGAATAGATTCCAGGAATACTGGTGTCAAAAGATCGTCTTTGAGAAAATGTGTTTTTATGGTAATTAATCTCAAAATAAATAAAACTTTAACTTTGCAATACAGAAAAAAAAATCTTGTGAAAGTAACATGTCCAAGTGTGCTTTATACTGTTGTGTAATTATTCATAAGCTCTAGGATACATCATATTGTTTAAGTTTAGACATAGTTCAAACATACTCTACCATAGGCCTGGCCTTCAAAGGCTACGGGCCGTGCCTACAGGAGGTATATTTAGATTTGCTCCCTAAGGAATTCAGCACTTTTGCCTGAATGCTCTATAATCTTGACTGTAAGCACAACAGGTTGGCTAGCATGCAGCTAAAGAGAGGGTTTATATTGTTGCCGAATATTTATGTAGGCATCTGTGAAACTGTAACTACTTGTGCACCACCTTTGCAATGACCAAGAATTAAAGTTTATTTTCATCATGAGTGGGTGAGGCTGTGGGTGAGCATACAGGATATTTAGAGTTTTACTTGCCAGCAGGAAGGAATCTCACTGATCATATTTTCACTGTTAGAGACCATGAATTTCCAGCTCTTTTCTTTATCTATAAAAGTCACAGCAGTGCTATTTCCAGTATAGTTAGGTGACCCTGTGCAAGAATAGGAGAATGTGATTTTTTTTTTTCCTTTTTTCCCCTCCTGATTCTCTTAGGTTGGGCGGTTGAGATGCCATATACAAACTAGAAATAAATTGTTTTTTCTATTTAGCCTTAATGATTTCATTAACATTACTAATTTTTATCAGAATTTTAATCCCTGGGATTTCATACCTTTGATCCCCATCTGGCATGAACTGACAGGTTTGTATACAGTTCGGCTGCACATCCAGGTTCCAGCAGTTTTGTCCATTCAGCATTTTAGGGGTGAGCAAGTTGAATGCTCCTGCTTGTCTACCATCAGCTTTCTTTCTCTGGACCAATATGCCAGCCCCTCTTTTCAAAACTTCCAGAAAGACCCGAGGTTTTGTCCTCATTCCCTACATAAGAACTCAGTTTCTGTGCCATAGCCCATTTCTCATTTCTGCTGTTCATGTCTGGAAATAGCAAAAAAAACCCAAAAAGTGCAACATTAATATTTGTGCCAGTTACAAAATCTACAAAAAACCCCTACCTGCTAGTCTGGCATAGAAAAATACAAACAAACTAAACCTAGACATCCAAAATTTACATTTTCTCACAGTACCTCTGTGTGTGGCTCATCTGGCTCTCAAGCTTTTAGGCTATACTGGAGGAAAAGGTTACATTCTGAAGACTCTGTTCTCAGCTGTAGTGCCAGGAAACTTCCCTATATTTTTTTAAATTAAAAAAAAACCAGATTCTTATGTAAAGAATATGTTTCCATGCCAGTTGGTAGAGCTGTTGGTCTATTCTTGTGACTGTTAAGAAAAATGCTACTCACCTGTAGTCTATGTGAGCACGCCTATTAGCTTCAGCACCAAATTAACTATTTGTTTCTTACTTGCTGAACACAGTCAAAACATATTCTACAATAAAGAGGATACATTTTTATTTAATTCCAAATTTATGCCAATAATTTCCCTAGTTTTATAGAGAATTTTTCCTGGTATGAATGGCTGATCTCAAATTCCCCTGCCCTCCAGATGTCCTTAGAATAGAACATCTACATATTTTAACCAACTTATTAAAGAAAAACTTAAGATGCTTTCTGACACTTAACATTTAATCTTGAATTTGTCTTTGCTTTATGATGGTTGTCTGAAGCTAGAGGAGTGCCATGGTCTCAAGTACACATTCCAGCCTCTGCAATAAGCCACTCTCTTTTCATGCCATTTCACCAGATTTACAGCCCCGTTGAATGGTGTTTGGGAGTCTACAGATGAAGGCTGGTCTCCTGGGACTGCCATAGGCTGCCTTTTGAAATGTACATTACCTGCCAGTTTCTTGACCTCAAAAATAGAACTCAGTGAACAGTTAAGCCTTTAATTAAATATGTTCTGACAATTGTTTCAGTCTCTAACTATGATCTTGTTTCTATTGAATTATAATTGTAACATTGAGTAAAAAAATTGCAGACTTTGTACTGCCTTGTTATAAATATAACATAATGCGTACTGTGCTCTCTGTTATTTAACCATACTTGAAGCAGGATACTCTCCAGTCTGCAGAATTCTGTCTGGCGTTCTATGGGTGAAGTCCTTTAAGATGTTATCCATGTCAACGCAAGTTTGCACTCTATTCTAGAGCAGATGGGTACGTGTACGAACAAAAAGTGATGTCTTGCGGTCCAGGCATGGGGGATAAAACACCTACTGTTCCCCTTGATCAGTTTTCAATCATGAAGCCTTGCTGGATGCTTTTTCTGATGCAAATGCACTGTAGCACGATGTCTTAAACAATCCCTTTGCCACATCTCACTTCCACAGTGTCCACTTCCAAGATCTAATAGCGCTTCAGACAAGACTTTATTTTCCCCTGCATCTGACGGAGTCTTGGTGCCTCCACATCCCAGAAGGGGCTCCATTTAACAGCTGTGTCTCTATGCCAGTCTCATGATGTTATGTGTTTTATATATAAATCCACTATAATTTTAGCAAACTCTGTCAAAATGTCTCAGAAAAAAATAAGGTTCCAGAAACAGTTTTTAAATAAGCCAACAGCAGTGATGGCAGCCTAGTCCCTATAAAAGGAGAAACTGAGGCAGTGATGTTGTCCTGGTTTCCCAACAAGATGGAAAATTCCTGGCTTACAGTCATATATGTTAACGCTTATAGTCTGAAAGTTTGAGTAAACTGATATTTAAAAGAAGAAAAAAAATACAACTTTTTCCTAGAGAATGTTCTTGGTTATTATCCTCTGATTCTGACCTTCAATTTTGTTCCTAGTTTTGATGGCCAAGAATTGACATGTTTGACTTAACTCTGGCAAACCTACATAGTAATTTTTTTCCTGTGACCAATCCTTTTTTGGGATTCTCTCCTCTGAAGTCAGTCTTGGGAGAGAAATCACGTTCCAGAATAGCAACGAAGACACGTGGGATCTGTTTGATCTCTGCTTTTAGCCCAAAGTCTGTGTTTACTGGGGAGTGACTTGTTATGTTTTGATATAGCAATGGTAGTATTGAACAACCACTGAAACCTTGTCTAAGAAAAGCAACACAATTTTATTAAGAAAAACTGTGCATAAATCCTCTTTAAATGTTTTTTGTAACTCAGTTCCTGGGGTGGGGGGAAATCACACTGCGTAGGAAAATATAGCATTATAGAAAATTGCTAACTAAGATGCTGAAAATAGTTCAACAAATGAAAATAGCAAATAACTTACAAAAAAAATCAGTCAGGTTTCAGGTCAGTCTGTATACAGTGCACTGGAGCCCAAGTACCTAATGATACACTTTTGTTTCAGTATGTAACACCAGGCAGAACTGCAGCTTCTGGAATAAATTCGCCGCCTCAGAGGCTGGGCTCCTCTCCAGGGTGCTGATGCAACAGGGAAGCTCTGCTCTGCGCTCCGGGAGCATTGGCTTGTTAACTATTTTTACTCTGATACAAGACGGGCAAAACACCTCCCTTCCAGACACGTTACTGCTAGAAGGAATATTCTCTTTTTTCGTTAGGAAACAAGCCTATGAAATGTAGTCGTAAGGATGTTATCTTTGTGCCTGTGTGTCCATACCAGATCCCATGGAGCTGGCACCTCATGTGTGGCTTTGCTTCTCCAGGTGGTCGGAGTCGCGGATTTTGAGAGACTGCGGCGTCAGGGTGGTACGTGAAGCTTTCAGAGGTTCATTTGCTTTGCCTGCAGAGCTTTCAGAGTGAAGGAATTGATGTAAAACTGAACTTTGGTCGTTTAAATGTACGCTGGAGTTTGTACTTGGGTTTCCAAGTACTTTGATTTTTTACTTCTGCCACGTTAAAGTTTGAAGCGAGCTGCAGCAGAGCAGCTTGGGCAGGAGGAGTTTCCAGTGCTCTGTTCACCGGGGTTTTTATTTTGATACTGGAACCTCCGAATGCTCTTTCCAGCTGTGACCTGCCCTACTGCTGGAACACCCACAGGAGGAGTTCCCTCGCCTCTCGCGGTAAAGGGGCCATGCCTCTTGCAGTCGAAATCCCGATTCCTGCGTGTTTCATCCCTGTGTTCCTGTGCGATATTGTTACGGCGAAAATACCCCCTCGGAGCAGCGCACATCTCCCTCAGGAGAGGGGGGGGGACTCGCCTCTGAGGAAACCGGAAACTCACACCGATCAGCCTTTGCCCAGGGTGTTGTGTGGTGTCTGAGGTGAGGGCAGTCCCGCCAT
>NW_010113368.1:46189-46432 GCF_000699245.1 Pterocles gutturalis | reverse complement strand
TTATATTTTAATATTTTATTATTTTATATTTACATTTTATAATTTATGAATTACAATGCTGTTCTCTTTTTGTCTCCACTCACTGAAATTATGCTTTTGTTAACTTTTTTATTATCTTCTGCCAGGTGATCTTCTGATCATCTCGCAATCTGCCAGTTGTATTGGCAGAAGTGGACACTGTCTTTGAGAATGCTGAAACTCCATGGTGACCACCCTCAAGAACAAAGAAACCATTTAATTTTT
>NW_010113368.1:36626-46158 GCF_000699245.1 Pterocles gutturalis | reverse complement strand
AATCGTGAGCCCACCACTGTAGAGTAGCCTATATGTTCTTAGTAGACTTCTGTGAAGACTTTGTAAAATGTCCTCATTCTATTAGAGAGCAAAAACCAGCCTTTTCAAAATGAAACCAAGCAAAACAGTAATTCCGTCGTTACAGAACAGGCAATAGCTGACACATGCACAAGTAGAAATGGAGTGTCTCAGTTACAGCTCACTGTTTTGACTTAGTGCTATAATTACTATAATAGAACATCCTTTTAATTTTTTATTTTATCTTACTCTTCGTCTGTTTTTACTCCCTGATTTGGTTTAAGCTGAACCTAATAGAAATATCTTTTTTTTGGAGGCTTTTCCTTGGTCTTGTTTTCTTTCCCCACTGTGGTGGGTGTTTCCCCTCGACTTTTTTGTTATCATTCTCTGTCTCCACTTGACTTTTTTATTTGATTTCTTTGACCTTTAACTCATAACCTGTTAAGTGAAACTATTTGGCTTTACTCCATGTTTAACTTGCAAGGATTCTGTCCCTCTCCCCCACAGCAGTCATTGCCACAGTTTATTTTAAATAAGGACCGTGTGCTAAATATGCCTTTAAAATTTGAAACAAGGATAAGCACCAAGAGAAAGTACAGAAAAATCCCAAACAGAGGAGCTCATTTTCAGATACTCTTGATTTGTCTGTAGAAAAAAGAGCTAACCTGCCTCCCCTCCACGACTTCAGACACTAATCTAGCGGTGGGTCAGTGCTCCATCTGGCTCGCTGCCAGTAGAGCAAGCCTGTCCTCAGCTGCTGATATATCATTCTCCAGTATCTCTCAGCTCCTCAGAGAAACTCAGGAAGTTGGTCCGAGCTCAGCCTGGCCACCACCACCTCCCGTGTGCGGCTGTGTGCTGGTGCTGCTGCAGGAGAGACAAGAAGAGAAGCACGTGCAGCCATCAATGGAGAGGTCTTTGCTCTGTTCATATGCTAGAGTTCTGATCTTTGCTGTTGTTTGGGGGAAGAGCTCAAGTGTTTCGCTCAGTGCACTACCTCTTTTCCATGCCTCCTCCCACTCCACTTTTCTGTAACACCAATATTAAGACAAAATGTGGGTGTAAGATGGGACTTGAGTTAGCTCCACCATCTGTTTTCCAGACTCTCTTGTTTCAAAGCATAAACTTCAATTCTGAATGGATACAGTTATGATGGATTTTGGGGCTCAAGATGAGGTTCTGCAAGTCACAGTCTCTTCCTGTTCATGTAAGGATCACTTGCCAGCCCATATTAGTGGTGAGTCCACCACTCCAGAAAGCATTTCAAAAAAAAAAAAAATCTGTTTGTTTTTTTTTTTTTTTAAGACTGGAGGAGCAGATACTGCATAGCATCAGCCAGGGTCAAAATCCCTGGGCTCAAGGGTCAAAACCTTCCTTACAACTCCAAACACCAGCATAGGATTTTGACACTACCAAGCCCCAAGGGGTACCTTCACCTTCTGCTCTATGCATATAGAGGTGTCTGCACACCAAGAAGGATGTAAGGAAGTTTAATTTCCTGGTAACTGGACAGTCTTCTAGGTATGTTGTACCACCTTCACTTGCCTGTCCATCTCTCTTTCAGTTCTTTCTCTGGCACAAACATGCATGCACACACGTTTTGGTCTCACTGCTTTAGCACACAGGGGGAGCTCTCTCCTATCACATAGCCCACATTCCTTCCTTGTCTATGGGGAGCAACTTTTTCTTTGGAAAGAACTGCCTGAAAGCTGCTGTGCAACTGCATGCTTTTCATGTTCCCTCTGCAAAAACAGAAGTTGAAATCTGGCTTCTTTAAGCAAGAACTGCAATAAAACAAGACTGCATCCTTGTCCTTTAAAATTACTGATTGGCTATGGAAGGGGACCATCTAGCTTCAACAAGCGATACTATGTCAGGGATTCTTTTTCCCTAGTAAGTCAACATCCTACTTTTTCTCTAGAAACCTCATCTCCTGGGGCGGGGGGGGGGGGGGGGAAATTATTTTTTTTCATCACAATAATAGAAAATAGGGCTGGAATGGCTAAAGGGAGGTCACCTGTTTTAGTATCTCAGAGGAAATACTGGAGTGTGCATTTTCACAGCAGTGAGGCTGTACTAGGGTACTCATTTTTAAGACTGTATGTAAAAATATTCAAGAAGGAAACTATTCTCAAGAAAGTAAAAGTTACCTAGCAATGGAAAAAGTCTATAAAATCTAAGTTAGAATACTTTTTGATGTTTAAAAAAAAAAAAAGCCTTTTTCGGTGCATTTTGTAAATACCATTCCAAGTAAAAACTGTGCTGTATAGCTTGTTTTCTCCTCTTAGTGGTCATTTCCCTTCCCATTTAGAGGAAGATTATAACGGGTTTTGCACAGGTAGTTTGGAAAGTTGGTTAAGCAATAACAAAAGCAGCTCTTAAATTTTTGAATTCTTTATGACAACTTCCACATGAAGAAACTTTAGGCTGGCATATCTCTGAGAGTATCTTTTCCATACAGATTTCCTCAGTGGAGAAGGGCAAGACTGAACACTGATACTCCAAAAAAACTGTAAAAAGCATCCGCCAACTCTCCTCTGGCTGCCCCCTTCGCACTAGACAAAGTGAAGGCGGCTTCTCTTTCAGGTGTGCCTTACCCCGTCTCTCCGTTACCGCTGTACCCGCACCTGTTTCACTGCTTTTCTCTCTCCACGGGGAGTATATAGCACAGTAAATAGCAAATCCTTTGTAGTCTTGTTCAGTGCCACTGGCAACTCTGTGAAGCAGCTGAGACATCACGTATGCCAGATCCACCTGAAACAGGGTAAGGTCTGAACCAGCAACCAGTGCAGATCTCTGCACATTGCATGGGTAAAGCACTGAGCAACCAGCTGCTCAGGAGTTTCTTATTTTGGGATGCTCCATGTCAGAAAGCCACTTCAAGATCTCACTGCTTTGCACAATTATACAATATGTGCTTATTTCAGCCCAGTTTTATTCAGTTTATACACATTTCTCCTTGGTTCGCATTGTCCTTTAGTCTAGCTTGTTTTCTGCCTGGTTCTTCACCAGCACAAAATATTTATAAAAAGCAACTGTACTGTGTTCAAGCTTCATTTTGCTAAATTAAACAAGATGTGTTCTTCCAAATGCTGTAGGTATAGACTCTTCCATCTGCCTGGTCAGTTTAATAGCACTTTTCTGCACGAGATGAGCGCAGAAACATTCCTCTTTCTTGAGCAGGGGTGATGTCAATGATCCACAGGATCATGCCTAACACCTACTGGAAATACTTCACTGAATGTGTGATAAGATTTTGGTTTTTTCACTGCACAAATCTTTCCCATTAGATTTCAGTTCGTGAGCTCTGCATTTCTGACAGATGCATGTTATTAGTCCATAAATAACTTATTTTGGACATTGCATTTAAGGTTTTTTTTTTTTTTTTTCACTGCACTCATCAATTTCCTTCTTTCTTTTGGAAAAGAAAGCTCTGTATCATCTACAGGTTTTAGTAGCACACACATACATTCTTGTGCCAACTTAATTAATGAAAATCCTACTTGAGTTCCACATCCCAGTTATATCTTTCCCATTAGTTTTTCTTCAGTAACTGCCTAGCTCCTCGGTAGCCACTTCCAGGGTTAGTGCTTAACCTTCTCCAGTGTACCTTGTACATTTCCCATGGTTAGAGATATCTCGTATCGAATGCTGTATTTCATGAGTCTGCTGGTTTTGATTTCCGAGATGAAGAATGTCTGGTCTGACCAATATGAGCCCAGGAAGATCTTTGATTTGTAACTCCATCTCATTTTATCCCACCTGCCATCTTGCCCTTGCTCCTGTATTTATAAGAATCTGTGACACTTCAAACATTCACTTACTATTGACACCCTACTTAAATTATCTAAATTATCTTTCTCGTTAGGAATCACTTTTTTTTACTTCTCCTGTTACTTATTGGTTTACTATTTATTCTTGTTCCTTTATGAGGTCTAACTCAGCTCGTATTTTGGCAATTCTCAACTGATCCCTCTACTTCTTGACCTGAAAAACATGTCTTTCCCTTCAAATATTGAAATACCTATGAAAAGTTTCTATGCTTGCATTACAAAGAAATCCAAACACAACCCAAAAACAACTATACGTGCTCCAACTGTAGTTCACAAAATCTTCAAACTCAGCCAAATAAAAATCAATTTTTGCTGGGACTTGGTTTAGCATCTCTTTTGCCCAAGGGCTATTTCCCTGCCAAGTTGCTGCTTTTTGCTCCCACCCATTTTAACATTCTTCAGACTATTCAAAATTCAAGTATATATGAATCCAATCTGCATTTATATAAATACACAAGGTAGAAAAAGAAGTAATATCACTGATTAAATTGTAATAAAACATGCTTTGAAGAACAAACAGTTCTTTCCTCCAGTTCTACCCCTAAAATTCTAAGGGGACTGTTTCAGGTAAGTGTGGAAAGGAAGGAAGCGCTACGGAGACATCTGGAGACATCTGTCTTCTAGACAAGTAGTGGGTTTTCTGCTCTGGCTATAATTAACTTAGCAAATATTCTTAAAGTCCATTATGCAACCAAAGCACCAATTGTTATACGCAGAGTTGAGAAATCACTATAGTTTACCTGCAGCATTCATGTGGCTTAGAGGTTTCCACAAGTAAAGTTGTATCTTTTTAGGGTAGTTATATAAACAGTAAATCCCCTTTGAACAGCTGAGATTCTATAAGCAGTTCTGTATAATGTTACTATCAGCATCGGCAATCCCTTCTCTTTGGGGAATTTGGATGCGATATGAAAGTTGTGTTCCATAAAATGAAAACCAAAAGGGCTCCTTATGACAGCAGTTACCACACCTCACTTAGGTAATCCTAAACCATACCAAACACTGTCATTTCTAGCTTCTGTACTACTAATTTTGCTCTGTAGCCCTGAGCATCCAAATAAGGATCCATTCAGGGTCATTTTCCGTGATATACACTGCATCCTAATTCTTGATTTCTGCAATGTTTCAACCAAGCAATAGGCAAGTTTGTAGATCAGAACTGCAGCACGGGAAAACATGTTTGTACTAAAAGAACGTGTTAGGAGGGTGAGCTTCTAGGCTGGGCAACAAAGGAAAAAAAAGAAAGAAAAAAAAACAAGAGGGGTGAATACATCTGCAGGACAGGTCTGGTCCAGCACCTCTGTTCAGAGAGACTGTGTTGCCTACGAGGAGTTAGCGGCTCCTAGAATTACATTGGCACAGCACCTTGGAAAGGTGAGCCCGAGCAGTCTGCAGTTAATTTGCCAACAACCAGTCTTTTAGAAGAAGCCTGGATTTTATTAAAGGCCTTGGCTCAGGACAGCAAACAAGAGTGGTTCAAAGCCTGTTAATATCAGGTATCAAGGTTTCTGACTGTCTGAAAGAAAGACTCTTGAAAAGGGCTGGATTACTACAGACCATTGAAAAACCATGAGTAAGATTTCTCAATTAGGAATGTAGTGCTAATTAGTCTTTTTGGGTCAGCCTGGGTGGGTTGGCTAATTAGCAAAAGTAATATACCCATGTGATTGGCCTGGAGTGTGGGTGAGGATCCTGGAAGCACCAGGTGATATCTGGTGAAAAAAAAAGGATGTGTGGGTGGTAAAATCAGGGCAGCTGCAGTCAGGGACTAGTGAGGGGGAATGCACCTTCAACAGAAAATGCACAAAGGCTCTAGGCTTTCAGAACAGTTGAGGTAAGGATTAGCAAGCTGCTATAAGGCTTATTGAAAGCTTAATTTAGGATAAAACAATTCCTTTGTAAGATGTAGAGATATGCAGATTGCATAAGTACTGATGTTGTCACGTCGAGTCAGTGAGGTGGTGTGTGTAATAAAACCCCAGACCATGGCAGGGCAAGAACAAATGGGAGATTTGCTTCAGCCCCAAGGCATGGAGGAGACAGAGGCCCTGCAGATGTTGCTTTAACATTAAAGTAGATGTGAATTCAAACTGCCAGCCTGTTAAAAAAAAAAAAAAAAAAAAAGATGAGTTTTACCTACAGAATCTTTTATTTTTGTTTCAGGAGGAAAAAGAGCAGCACTCATACCCTCCCCAGGCACCCTCTGCCGCTGCAGAGACCCATACAGATTGGTTTGTGGCCCTTTACGGGGGTAGCAAGCCTATTGCATGGGAATCATAGTAATGTTCCTTTATAAAACATTATGCATGCTTTCTATCAACAGCCACATGATCTGTTTGGTCCTCCAGAAAGAAAGTCCTGGGGGTCCTTAATCTCAAGGACATACACTTTCCCTTTAAGGGCAGGCTCTGTACACCCCCCAAAGGAAACACTGCTGGCTTACAGAGCACCCCGGACCCTGCGGGCACAAGGAGGAAGGTGCCAGGTGCATCAGAACAATGGTGCCAGGATATGAAAGGAGTCAGCTCCTCCAGGGCAACTTTTCCAGGTTTCCACCCTGGGCCAAGTTCCCCATATCCCAGGAGGGACTGATCTAAATGCATCTTGTTCCAGTGAGCTCCCGCGCATTATACAGCGCCGACACCACAAACACTTCACACTACTGAAACATGCATAGGATAGAATGGCAACTTTTACATGTGGTTCAGAAAATTAGAGGAAGGAGAGAAACAAAACAGAGAAGACTTCAACCCACACTAAAGCACTTTAAAATTTTCTGGTGGCTGGGTCTTTCCTCATGTAATTCTCTTTTCTGCATATCCTCATCCCTGCGATGGCTCAGTTAATATAAGGATCGGTTTTTGCCTCATTTGTTTTGTACATATCATTTTTACTCCTCGTTTGGACTTCTGAAGGTTGCTAACTGTGAATATTTAGAGTTTTGAACCTGTCCTATGTCCTTTCATTGAGGTAGCTAAAGCAGACAAAGCAATTTGCAACAGCCGCATACGATAAGAATGTTGTTGTCTTGTAACATTCAAAAAGTCTAACTTCTGGATTGCTGTGCAGGAATTCACATCACTATGAGTAAGATTTATTTCTATAGTTCTAAGATCAAATATAAATCTATCAGAAAAAAAACAGTAAGCTTTGCAAGAAACACTTTTAATTAATTTTACATTTACTATTTAATACATTCTGGGATTTTTCCCTCTTGACAGACGGCAATTTAATTTCTGAATCCTTAAAAAAAACCCCAAGCTATTATGTCCAATGATTTAACATATTTCACTTTTGAAAATATTAGAAATGGCCCTAAGACGAAGTTTGGATTCAAATACTAATGTTCCCAGAGGGTGTTTTGCTCCAAGGTTTTGGTTCAGGCCCATCTTTTCCTCTCGACAAGTATACATTTGAAAAGGATACTGCCAAATAAATCTCCTGTTTTGAAAAGTTAAGTATTACATGTGTTTCTAATAACATGTCAGATAGAGTAGCATGAAGTAATTTAAATTATTTTTATTATTTGTCTGTGGTTTTTGCTTCCTTCTTTCATTTTGCTTAGCAAAACAGCTAACCTGGAGTAGTCCATCTCCCTTCCCATTCACAGTCAGCGAATCAAAGTGAAACTATCACTAGCAAAAAATCCTGTTGTGCTAGTGCTTCCAGGTACAAGTGAATGTAATTAAAAATAAATTGTTTCTTAAATTACACAAAAGTATCTGCTGAAGTCCATTTTCTGTGCAGTCTATCCTAAAAAAAGAGCGCAGAAGCAACAAGATAGAGAAAAGTCGTTCAAGGTGCTAGGAGCTGAGGGAGAAAGACCATACCCAAATGGAGGTACGATTTGAGAAGGCACTCCTTGTTCATGATCACATGCGGCAAAGGGAAAACATTTTTGTTTAAGGACTCAGCTTTAGATTAGTCCAGGATTCATAGATCATGTCAGACAGCAACTAAATTAGAAAATCTTATCTGGAATAAATTAAAAGTATATGTTCAGTCCCAACCAATAAAGAGATTTCTAATGAAAGTAAAGACAAATTAGTGGAAAATGGGAACTAAGCTACTCTAATTTTTTTTTTTTCTCTTCTGTTTTCAAATGTATTTTCCAGAGCGGATCACTAAAGGAGCCAGAGCCAAACAAAATCCCACCTCAGCGACCACCACCTCAAGGTTGTTTACAGTACATTCTCGACTGTAATGGCGTTGCAGTAGGACCAAAACACGTCCAGGCTACTTAGATAATTGAGACTAAAAGCAAGGGTTAAAGCAAAAATGAAAGAAAAAAAAAAAAAAAGAAACGAACACAATCTTAAAAGCAAACATACCAGTTTTGTTCAGTTTTTGCATTGTTTCAGAGCTGACCTGGACTGTGTTTTTTCTATGCAGTGTCAACTATACCGTCTGGTTGTTTACTTGTTCATGTCTGTGCGTGTAATGCTTACCTACCTTTCTTTGTAAAATTTGTGATTTCAGGGCTGTTGTCAACAGTGTACAAAGAATGTGCCTCTTTAGAGCCCAGTGCAACTGTACATGATGGATGGCTAGACAGTAATTTTTTGAGTATTATATATCGTTAAGTAAAATACCACCAAGGTTCAAATCTGAATACTTTTGCTTACTCTGTGAGTGTGTGCACACTGAACTCCTAGCCTTTATTTTTTTGTGCGTGTGCATGACTAATAGGTAGGTGATCCAGATATGTTTTTTAAAGTCTAGATTAGAATTTGCTAGTGAGGCTTTTTATTTATAATTTTATAAAGTTTGTTAACATTTGAGTTTTACTTATACACAAGTGGAAGTCTGATATATCAGTGACTCCATAAGATAAAGTTCTTCCCAAGGAATATTTAAAATATCTTCTATTTTACATACTGGTATTCATATTTTTAGTAATTCTGCATTAAATTATTAGCTACAAAGCTATGTAAATGGGCCACCTATGTGCAATATCTCAGTGAAGGTGTGAGTATTTAATGTATCCTATTTCAATATAAGTAGTATCTTTTGTTGTCATTCTGAATTAGTAATCTATGGAGATTTTTAATGAAAACTAATGCAAATACTTTCAAAAATCTTATGCTTACCTAAGAGTTAAATCCCAGGTTATTCAGTGAGAAGTACCTCAAGGACTGTTAAACTTCCTGTAAGAGCTCATTTTTTTTTCAAATACTGAGATGTTAGGAGATGGTAGACCAAGGTACCTTTAACCAGCAAGAGATCTTGCCCTTTGATGAGAATGCAAGACAAAAATGTCAGTGGTTTTCTTTACCAACTCAGGTCTACTATTTTAAACCTAGAAATATCCAGATAGCTATAAAGAAAATTCAGTCCCAGCCCTATCCACATAAATATGGCTTATAATAATTGCTTGGAATCAAACATGCAAAAAGACTTGAGACGCCTGACAACTGCTAGATTTTCTGTAGGTCAATTATTTGTGATTTTTGCACAACCGATTTATAATATAATATCAGGAGAAATACACGGGCAGGCAGTTAATCTGTTGTGAGAAATCTAGCCTAGAATCACAAGGTCCACACTGCTAGCATACCATAAAGCTTAGTCGCAAGCGAGCCACAAAACTATAATTTGAAGCTTGGATATGTACAAAGATGAGTAGTGGCCATTAGTTTAGTGCAAACAATTTTGTTGAAAGGGAAAACAGCCTTATGTTC